>NC_069503.1:1069106692-1069406692 GCF_027579735.1 Bombina bombina | reverse complement strand
ATTCCATCTCTGTAGCTCAGCATGGAAGTTAGTAAAATAATCCACAAAATTGAGTTTATACCACTGACCCGGGTCTTTACCCAAAATGATTCCCAAATATCTAATATGTGCTACTTCCCTATACGGGTGTTTGCTATAACTATTTTTATTTTTATTGATCCATAGTATTTCTGACTTCTGTATATTTACTTTATAACCTGTAAACTTGCTAAACTGGTTGATAATCTCTAAACTTATTGGGATACTTAACCTAGAATTGCTGAGAAAGAGAATAACATCATCCGCATATAGTGAAATAACTATCTTGTGGACTCCTACCTTAATGCCTTCTAACCTCTCCCTAAGATGAATTGCCAAGGGCTCTAGTGCAATATTAAAAAGAAGTGGGGATAATGGACATCCCTGCCTGGTACCTTTTTGCATGATAATGTATGGTGTAAATCCCCCATTTACTAACACTTGCGATCTTGGTGATTTATATATCAATTTCACCAGACTTACTAAATTGCCCGAGAACCCAAACTGTAGAAGGGAGGACGTCAAGTGGTCCCAAATTATTGAATCAAACGCCTTCTCCGCGTCTATTGTAACTAAGGCATGATCAACTTCATTATATTTTCCTGTTCTGTATAATTTGTTGTGGTAATGCTCAATTGTTAGTAGTACCCTACGTATATTCCTCGCTACATTCCTACCTGGCATGAAACCCGTCTGATCAGGGTGAATTATATCTCCAATCACTTTTTTCAGCCTCTCAGCGACAATATTCATAAGCAGCTTATAATCGTTATTGAGTAGAGATATGGGTCTATAAGAACCCATATCCTCTAATGGTTTACCCTTTTTGTGAATCAGTGTAATTACTGAATCCGTAAAATATAAAGATTTCATTTTATTTTGAACAAAATATAGATTAAATAGTTCAGTTAAAATATCAGCTATGTCTGTTTTTAATATTCTGTACCACTCTGCCGCAAGCCCATCTGGGCCTGGGGCTTTCCCAGTCTTTATTCTATCAATAGCACATTTAACTTCCTCAACATAAATTGGTAGATTCAATTGCGCTAATTTCTCACTATCGATCTTTGGAAGTTTAGTCTTACCTCAAAAGGTCTCTTTTGCTTTGACATCTAAATCCCCAAGGGCATAAATATTCCGATAGTATTTAAAGAAGGCGTCCCGGATTTCATGCGGTTTAGTGTAGACTTTATTCTCCTGCCTAATCGACATAATCATGTTTTTATTTTTCCTAAAATGTCTAATTTTAGTCAGATTTTTGGCAGATATACCCTGCGGGCCCTGCCAATAATGCCTATTCTTAATATCCTCCATTGCCCATTTATTGTTCATATAATGGTCTTGTTCTTCTCTAGCCTTTCTATATTTATCCCATGATAGTCTATCTGCCTTTAAAATATATTTTCGATAAGTGTTCTTCAATTGGTTTGCCAATTGCAGTTCCCTACTAGCCATCTTTCTTTTCATTCTTATCATGTATTGTTTAATTTCGCCTCTCAAGACCGCTTTACCTGCTTCCCAGAAAATTTCTGTCTTATTCCTGTATGTATTATTTAATTCAGAATATTCTCGCCATCTTTGTGTGAGCCAATTACAAAAACCCAGATTATTAATCATATAGCCAGGGAATCTAAAGGTATTCCTATTTAATGCCTCTTGAACATTTAAGTTTACTTTTAACGTTATAATGGCATGGTCCGATAGACTAAACTCTGATATTTCAGATTCTAAATCTAGTTTTAATATACTTTCATCTATAAGAAACATATCTATTCTGGAGAAATTCTTATGTGATTTGGACTCACACGTGTATTCTTTTATGTCCGGATGTTGAACTCTCCAAATATCTTTTAACTTTAAAGTTTTACCCAGCTCTCTGAAAAAACTTGCCTCTCTTGCATACTTCCCTATGCTTTTCTTATGCAGCAACCTATCTATCACTGGATATAGGGCCATATTAAAGTCCCCTGCTAATATCAAATTTTGCCCTAAATATGGAACTAATTTATTTTTAATATTCATCTAAAATCCTCTATCCAGTTCATTTGGCCCATACACATTACAAATTGTCCAGATTTTGGCATCAATCTTGATTTGTAGGATTAAATACCTACCTGCTAAATCAGCATCGACCCTTATTATATTATAAGTTAAATTTTTACCAATCAAAATGGCTACCCCTCGCTTTCTTGATACGCAAGGAGTGGCTAGGATTTCAGCCACCCATCTTGCCCTTAATTTTGGAATCTCATCTGCCTTTAGATGCAACTCCTGTAGGAGGACTATATCAGGGTTATATTTTTTAAGGGTTTTTAAAATATTTTTACGTTTTATTGGGGACTTAACTCCTCCAATATTCCAGGATACAAAGTTTAAATTTGTGTTCATTTAATCAGACAAGTTGATATTTTTACACCAGATACTAACCTCATAGGGAAAACAAACAAAACAAAACTAAACAAAACAAGAAGAAAAAAAAAAAGTCTAAGATAAAGGATTTAGAAGATAGGTCGAGGAGGAACAATGTAAGGGTAGTTGGAGTTCCAGAAATTCCTGAATATGCAGATCTCATACAGTTTGCATCAGTTACCCTCCCAAAATTGATAAATTTGCCAGTACAGGAAGGGAAAATAGAGGTAGAAAAAGCACATCGTGTGGGGCCTTATAGAAAAGAGGCAGATAATAGAAATCGCCCGAGAATGATTATGATCCGTTACTTAAATTTTCAAGACAAGGTATCATTATTAAGGCAGTATAGAAAGGCAAGTCCATTAATAATTGAAGGTAAAAAGGTTCTTTTGTTCCAGGACTTTTCGGCAGATACGTCTGCAAAAAGGAAAGAAAATTCTCCTTACTGTTCTGAATGTATAAAAGCTGGAATGAAAGCTATCTTAAAGTATCCTGCTAAGTTAGTAATAGAAACCGATGAAGGACAGGTAGTTCTAAATACACCAAGCGAAGCTAAGGCTTTTTGTCGCAAAAAAAATGTACAATCTTGAAATATTTCCTTTGAGTATACTTTTAAGTGGTACATGAACAAATATGGCTATGGAAGTTGATGGTTATGCGAGGAAGAATGGCAAGGTTGCTGTTCGTGGTGGAATGTTGTGGGGGGGGTTTCCCCCTTTTTTTTATCACCAATTTTGCTTTGTTCTCTTGGTATTCTTAGTTGAAAGCTTAACCTAGGAGGTTCATATGCTAATTTCTTAGACCTTGAAGCCCACCTCTTTTCAGATTGCATTTTAACAGTTTTTCACCACTAGAGGGTGTTAGTTCACGTATTTCATATAGATAACACTGTGCTCGTGCACGTGAAGTTATCTGGGGGCAGGGACTGATTGGCTAGACTGCAAGTCTGTCAAAAGAACTGAAAAAAGGGGCAGTTTGCAGAGGCTTAGATACAAGATAATCACAGAGGTTAAAAGTATATTATTATAACTGTGTTGGTTATGTAAAACTGGGGAATGGGTAATAAAGGGATTATCTATCTTTTAAAACAATAAAAATTCTGGTGTAGATTGTCCCTTTAAGTTGTAGCATTACTTTATTGTGATATTGTTCCTTATCTAAAATAACTACCGCCCCTCCCTTGTCTGCCTGAGTGATAATGATGTCATTGTTGTTTTTAAGATCATTCAATGCTTTTCTCTCTAATTTAGAGAGATTATCCTTATATTTGTAGGTCTCGGATTGAATTTGTTTATTAAGAGAAATTAAATCTCTTTCAATAGCTTTTTGATACATATCAATATTAGTGTCTCTACTATGTATTAGATAGAAGTGAGATTTATCTTTAAAATTAAATTTTGTGTCAGAAGTTGATTGTTGATGTGTATTAGCTTGTGCAGATAAAGTGATAAGGTGTGTTAGGTCTTTACGTTCAGTGTAGTTTAATCCTACTGAAGGAGAGGGTGAAACAAAAGGTAGTGACGGTGTAAGAGTATCTTGTTCAATTATTATATTAGAAAAATGTTTCTTTAACACAATCTTACGTATAAAATTGTTTACATCTAGTATGGTGCTAAATAAATCAAAATTCGTAGTAGGTGCAAAACTTAAACCTTTATTTAAACGTGATAACTGTGCCAAACTTAAATGGTGCTTTGAAAGATTAAGTACTACCCCTAGTTTTTGTGGTTCTTTTGTATTCTGCTGGGATATCTGAAATTGCCCTCTCCCTTTTTTGGTGTACTTGTTTGTTGAGGTAGTTGAACAAGTGATTTAAAATCCTCTCTCGCTATTGCTAGGGCCTGGTGTGTCTTCATTATGTTCACTTTCTATAGATGTAGTGGGATCTATATCCTGATGATTAGTATCTATACTAGAAAATTTGACTTTTTTTGATGATGATTGTTGTCTTTGGTGTCTTTTGTAATTCTTATTTTTCTTTTTCTTATTTGTCTTGGTGTTGTCACTAGTGTTTTGTTTAGTAGTTTGATTAACTCTTCAAATGCTTTTTTGCCATGAATAGACTATGTCTAATTCATAGTCTTTTACATCTCTTTGATATTTCTTAACTTTTCTTTCAGATAGTTCTGAGTCTAGTTTGTTATAGTTTCATTTAGTTGTTGTTGATAGTCACTGAATTGTTTGTTTTTTTCAAAAGTTTTGAGCAATCCAAACAATCGGTCAATCTCTTGCAATATAGTATCTCTCTTATTTTTTTTTTGTATTTTACAAGTTGTTTCATGCAGATAATGGAACAATTGGTAAAATTAGTATTCCAGGGGAGAGAGGAGAGGTGAGGGGGAGAGAGGAGCGGAGAGGGGGGGGGGGAGAGGAGAGGGGGGAGAGAGGAGAGGGGGGAGAGAGGAGAGAGGAGAGGGGGAGAGAGGAGAGGGGGGAGAGAGAGGAGAGGGGGGATAGAGAGGAGAGGGGGGGAGAGAGAGGAGAGGGGGGAGAGAGAGGAGGGGGGAGAGAGAGGAGAGGGGGGGAGAGAGAGGAGAGGGGGAGACAGAGGAGAGGGGAGAGAGAGAGGAGAGGGGAGAGAGAGAGGAGAGGGGAGAGAGAGAGAGGAGGGGAGAGAGGAGGGGAGAGAGAGAGAGGAGGGGAGAGAGCGAGGAGAGGGGGGAGAGAGAGGAGGGGAGAGAGAGAGAGAGAGAGAGAGAGAGGAGGGGGGAGAGAGAGAGAGGAGGGGGGGAGAGAGAGAGAGGAGGGAGAGAGAGAGAGAGAGAGAGAGAGAGAGAGAGGAGGGGGGAGAGAGAGGGGAGGGGGGAGAGAGAGAGAGGGGGGGAGAGAGGGGGGTGGAGAGAGAGGAGGAGGGGGGGGAGAAAGAGGAGGGGGGAGAGAGAGAGGGGGGAGAGAGAGAGGGGGAGAGAGAGAGGGGGGTGGAGAGAGAGAGGAGGAGGGTGGAGATAGAGAGGAGGAGGGGGAGAGAGAGGAGGGGGGAGAGAGAGAGGAGGGGGGAGAGAGAGAGAGGAGGGGGGAGAAAGGAGGGGGGAGAGAGTGAGAGAGAAAAAGAGGGGGGGGGAGAGCAAAAGAGGGGGGAGAGAGAGATAGAGCACAAAAGAGAGGGGGAGAGAGAGAGAGCAAAAGAGAGGGGGAGAGAGAGCAAAAGAGATGAGGGAGAGAGAGAGAGAAAAAGAGAGGGGGAGAGAGCAAAAGAGGGGGGAGAGAGAGATAGAGCACAAAAGAGAGGGGGGAGAGAGAGAGCAAAAGAGAGGGGGGAGAGAGAGCAAAAGTAATGGGGGAGACAGAGAGAGCAAAAGAGAGGGGGAGAGACAGTGCAAAAGAGATGGGGGAGAGAGAGCAAAAGAGAGGGGGGGAGAGAGCGCAAAAGAGATGGGGAGAGAGAGAGCAAAAGAGAGGGGGAGAGAGAGAGCAAAAGAGAAGGGGGAGAGAGAGCGCAAAAGAGAGGGGGAGAGGGAGAGCACAAAAGAGGGGGGAGAGAGAGCGCAAAAGAGAGGGGGAGCGAGAGCACGCAAAAGAACGGGGGGAGAGAGCACGCAAAAGAAAGGGGGGAGAGAGCACACAAACAAGAGGGGAGAGATAACAGATATTGGCTAGTTCAAACAGAACGCTCTGGCAGTTCACAAACTACAGTGTAAGGCAGTCCCAATACGTGGTGTATTGTTGATCAGTGAGCGATAGGGAAACACAGGCTTTCACTCACCCAGTAACTAATAGTAAGGAAGAAATCCCAAGCCGGTGTGAAGTCGTCAGGTAGGGCCCTGTCGTCCTCTACACCAGCCACCGCTTAGTCAAGATGACGTCAAAGTGCCTGCATTTTGGGGGGGGGGTCTCCTCCAAGTCGGACCAGGATTGGGTCCGTAACAGGCTACAGAAACAAACAATGAATTGCTTCAAGTGTAAGCTGTAAGCATCGGTGAGTAAGGCACTGGTGGATCAATAAGAAAGAGCTGTCTGGAAGTTGTCGTTTAGCAGTGTAAGAGCGGCACTCTCCAACCGCAAAGAATGATCCAATGGAAACAAAGAAAGAATCACTGCAAACCAATATTTCGTGCTGTTCAATCAGGTAAGGTTTATTCGTCCACAGAAGGAAACATAAGCAGACATTAAACACCTGACATGTTTCGCGCAGGAGCACCCACGCTTCATCAGAGGTGATCATTCAGAACAGGTATGGACATTTTAAAGGCTGAGCTTAGCCAATAGAAATACAAGAAATTGCTACATCCCAAAATGTAAAGTTAGCTCAATAATTACCTGCACACAATATAAATTTAATATATAGAAGAGATTGTAGTTGATTTACAGTAGTAGTAAGGAAAAATGAGAAATAGTCATCTATATTCTAACAATCCATAAATCATTGATAAGCAGCAAAATCAACTGAATATATATATATATATATATATATATATATATATATACAGTTGCAAGAAAAAGTATGTGAACCCTTTGCAATGATATGGATTTCTGCACAAATTGGTCATAAAATGTGATCTGACCATCATCTAAGTCACAACAATAGACAATCACAGTCTGCTTAAACTAATAACACACAAAGAATGAAATGTTGCCATGTTTTTATTGAACACACCATGTAAACATTCACAGTGCAGGTGGAAAAAGTATGTGAACCCCTAGACTAATGACATCTCCAAGAGCTAATTGGAGTGAGATGTCAGCCAACTGGAGTCCAATCAATGAGATGAGATTGGAGGTGTTGGTTACAGCTGCCCTGCCCTATAAAAAACACACACCAGTTCTGAGTTTGCTTTTCACAAGAAGCATTGCCTGATGTGAATAATAGGTACAAAAAAGAGAGAGAAGTTTGACAGTACCCAGCACTCACAAAACACTATATAGTAACAGTATGCATTGAAAACCGGATTGTGTCCAGAACTGGTTATTAAAACGTAACTTTTACTAATGATAGAATAAAATAAAAAAGGTTGGTAAATAGTACCAAATGTATAACATAAATATGTGAGACATACATTTAAAACTTAGATTAAGAAACAGATCAGGACTGTGTGTGTGAGACTTCAAAAACAAAATTACTTCCCTGGGTAATAGTTCAAATACACCGTAACCCTCAAGGCTCAGAGAATACACGGATTGCTCTAAAGCTAATCTAAAAAGGGGATTGACCCCAACAACATTACCTAATCTGAGCAATGCTGGTACCTAGAGCAGGAGAGGAAACGGTTTATAAATGACTGATTAAGGAAGGCAATTGCCACATCAATATAAGCTTAGAAAAGTCCCAGGTAAACACAAATTAGCAAGTCTCATGCACACAGACAAGGCCTGATGTACATTTCGCCGCTAGCACGGCTTTCTCAGATGTGAATAATGCCTCGCACAAAAGAGCTCTCAGAAGACCTACTATTAAGAATTGTTGACTTGCATAAAGCTGGAAAGGGTTATAAAAGTATCTCCAAAAGCCTTTCTGTTCATCAGTCCACGGTAAGACAAATTGTCTATAAATGGAGAAAGTTCAGCACTGCTGCTACTCTCCCTAGAAGTGGCCGTCCTGTAAAGATGACTGCAAGAGCACAGCGCAGACTGCTCAATGAGGTGAAGAAGAATCCTAGAGTGTCAGCTAAAGACTTACAAAAGTCACTGGCAAATGCTAACATCCCTGTTAGCGAATCTACAATACGTTAAACACTAAACAAGAATGGATTTCATGGGAGGATACCACAGAGGAAGCCACTGCTGTCCAAAGAAAACATTGCTGCACGTTTACAGTTTGCACAAGAGCACCTGGATGTTCCACAGCAGTACTGGCAAAATATTCTGTGGACAAATGAAACCAAAGTTGAGTTGTTTGGAAGAAACACACAACACTATGTGTGGCGAAAAAGAGGCACAGCACACCAACATCAAAACCTCATCACAACTGTGAAGTATGGTGGTGTGGGCATCATGGTTTGGGGTTGCTTTGCTGCGTCAGGGCCTGGACAGATTGCTATCATCGAAGGAAAAATGAATTCCCAAGTTTATCAAGACATTTTGCAGGAGAACTTAAGGCCATCTGTCTACCAGCTGAAGCTCAACAGAAGATGGGTGTTGCAACAGGACAATGACCCAAAGCATAGAAGTAAATCAACAACAGAATGGCTTAAACAGAAGAAAATACGCCTTCTGAAGTGGCCCAGTCAGAGTCCTGACCTAAGCCTGATTGAGATGCTGTGGCATGACCTCAAGAAAGCGATTCACACCCGACATCCCAAGAATATTGCTGAACTGAAACAGTTCTGTAAAGAGAAATGGTCAAGGATTACTCCTGACCGTTGTGCACGTCTGATCTGCAACTACAGGAAACGTTTGGTTGAAGTTATTGCTGCCAAATGAGGTTCAACCAGTTTTTAAATCCAAGGGTTCACATACTTTTTCCACCTGCACTGTGAATGTTTACATGGTGTGTTCAAAAAAACATGGCAACATTTCATTCTTTGTGTGTTATTTAGTTTAAGCAGACTGTGATTGTCTATTGTTGTGACTTAGATGATGAGCAGATCACATTTTATGACCAATTTGTGCAGAAATCCATATCATTCCAAAGGGTTCACATACTTTTTCTTGCAACTGTATATATATACAGTACTGTTCAAAAGTCTTAGGCCATCATTAGATTTGTTGTTTTAATGACCATCCATATTTATTTTTGGTCTCTTTATTAAGTGTCAGTATATTTATGAAAATCTTAGTAGTGCTATCCAAATAATATATATAAGTTTATGGCAGGGTTATAAACACAATACAAAGAAATAGAAACCCTTATCAACCATGCACCTACTAGACCATACAATTAATATAAATATCTGAATTCTTTTATTTAGTTAATATCCATAAACATATTGAACTATATTTGCAGTAAAAGGAAACTAAATAAAAGTTTATATGCGTTAAAACCAACTCTTAAGATATGCTATCCTTCTTACAAAACCCAGAAAAATATACCTTCACAATTCAGCCTTTTATTTATTTAACACAATGGGACTAAAAACCTTTAACATCCAAGCAATACAATTCTAAACAGTGTTTATAAAACAATAGGATAATATATATATTCTGCTATTTAACTGCAATTTATCCTAATACAAAATTAACTGACAATATCAGAACTTGCATAGATGAGTTACTTGGTCAATCAGACGCAGATTTAAACAATATATATATAGGCTGTGAAATGCTAACTAAAACACACTGTTTCTTTAAATCTATTAAATACAAATTGACTATGCATATAACTTATCTTATAATAAAACTTTTATATACATCACCCAAATAAACAGCAATCCGGTTCCCAATGTTTTGCAACAGATCCAATTCACCTCAGAAATTCAAAATTGGGGTAAAGCATATGGAGTCCATATGGTAGGTGTGTGCTTTTGATTAATAACTGCCGCAGTTACTCCTTTCTGGATCAAAATAACACAACCCTTTCTTAGTCTCTATGCTGGGGTTAAATCATCTGATCTTACCCCTCCCCTTTTTGATTATTTATCAGTCATTGGTGAATATTGGAAACGCCCACGGCCTTGTCTTGGATTAGTTCTTTGCAACTGAACATGGATTGGTTTATTTGGTAAATGTGTTGTCAAGGAAATGCATTCTTTGCAACAACCAATCATCTCATGGTTGCAATTCCGCATCATAACACTAGGTGGCAGCAGACGTACAAACAAACAAATACAACAAGACCATCTCTAACATTTTTAAGCAAGTTAAATTTTTTTTTTTTTTTTTTTTTTTCATAAAATGGTTATTTAATCAGATCACACTCTCTGCATTAATCATATATAACCCCAATTACAGATGGTTAATATTAGGTTATTTTTTTCTGATTATTCTGATACCAAATATGTTATATTATTAACATTTTATTTTATTTAGGTAATTTAATACTGCTAATTATTAGTTTAAAATGCATTACAATGTTATCGGTATCCTGGCATTTATATGTGAATAATAGCTTATTTTTAATTCAGTATTGTACTGTATTCCAAGTGAATCCTGTCTATGTAGATCTGAAATAAAAATAAATGTTAATAATCACTTCTCTTCAGGTCCATAAACATCTATTCATGTTCTTAAACACACAGAGGCTAAGATATTCATGCTTTCAAAACATACACATATATATATATCATATATATATATATATATATATATATATATATACACACACACATCTCATGTCCATTAAAACATATACAGTTGCTTTGAAATCATAATGTAAGTCATTTGTCTTCACTGTGTTATTCTAACCCCCGACACAACGTCTGTGTTACGTGTATTCTGATGTTATCATCCAAACAGCCTGAGTCACTCAACAAGTCTGTGCCAATTATCAGTTCCTTTGAAGAATGTTTGTATCTCTCACATTTCTTCAGACGGATCGGCATTTCTCTTGGAGGAAATCCATATATTTGCTGTATCCTGAAACTGTGTTAGTTTCCATTTCCTTTCAAAATTACTTCCCCCAACATTCCTCTAAGTGACTGTTCTGAAATTTGGCAGGCCAAATGTTCCATTGTCTCCCCCTGTGTGTTCAGCATAATTTTACATAATGAATGTGGGAGATCTCTTAGGAACAAACCTTTGTCTACAGACCATGTTCATATCCACAGATCTATTAAATAAAGACAAATATACCTCTATATATTATTTAATAATATTTCAAATACCTTGACATAAATCCCCCTTTCCAATTCAAAAATATGTAGGACACATGTATTTGAATTGGATCAAAGTTAGTGGTATTTGGTGAGGATGTTGACCGTACACATCATGGACAGTCTTCTATGTAGATAGTCTGTCAATTTTGAATCTTCATGTTTATCAGTTAGGCATCTTTAAACTATAGTATGTCTTTAGTTCATTTGGGGATATGACACTTCATTCTCCCTCTATGACTTGTAGTTGGGATCTGGGATGACACGCTCGCAATTGATTGATATGGACCCATTTATCTATGAAACTTTCATTTTTGGGGATCCGTATTTTATAGGCCACTGGAGATATTTTGTCAGTAATGACAAAAGGACCTTTCCATGAGGGAAGAAATTTCTTCTCCCTAACCTGACCTCTTCCAAAGTTATAAAGATAAACTTTATCATTTATTTCATATTCCTTTTTGGATGTTTTGAGATCATAATAGGTTTTAGTGGCAGTTGCGGCTCTTTCTAAATTCTTTTGAGCAAATGCAAAGGCATATTGCAGGTGCTTTCTTAAGTTTTCCACATATTGATGTGTATTGGCAGCGTTTATCAAATTTTGGTCTGATGTACGGTACAGCAGATGCTGAGGTAGAACCATTCTTCTACCAGTCATCAGCTCAAAAGGTGACATCTTGGTAGCACTACTTGGAGTTGCTCTTAATGCCATTAAGACTAGAGGTAGTTTTATATCCCAGTCTTTACCTGTTTCACTCACAAACTTTTTGAGGATTTTAACAATGGATTGGTTGTAACGCTCTACACCACCACTTGAGGCAGCTCTATAAGCAATATGGAGCTTTCTTTTAACCCCTAGTATTTTCCACATTTTTGTCATTACTTCGCTAGTGAAGTGGGTCCCCCGATCTGATTCGATTCTTTGGGGCAAACCAAATCTGGAAAATACATGGTTGATGAGCAATGCTGCACATGTTTCAGCACTATTGTTAGGTGCACTAATGCACTCTACCCATTTAGTGAACAGGCATGTCACTGTTAACATGTACTTGTTACCTCTTGATGATCTTGTTACTGGGCCAATAAAATCAATTTGTATATCTGACCATGGCATTACCATCCCCCTTTTCTGCAATGGCGCTCTATGCGTTGGTGCAGTGGGTTGGAACTGTGGGCAGATTAAACACCCTTGACAGTAGGTTTGAACATCTTTCAACATGTGTGGCCAAAAAGCGTAATCACGCAATATTTCATACGTGAGTTTGGCACCACGATGACCAGATGTGGGGGCATCATGGGCATGTTGAAGCATTAGACCTCGGAACTTGGTGGGTACTACCCACTGCTGGATGCCAGTTTTGGAGGTTCTAATTAACAAACCATCCTGTAATTTGAATTGTGATCTAGATTTTATTAAGATTCTCAGATCTTCTTTGCCAATACAATCATCTTTTGAGATGGGGTTGCTTTCAGGATCTTCTATGTGTTTATAGAAGATGCCTACAATGGGGTCTTCTTTTTGACTAGTGATCAGGTCCTCACTAGGAGAATCCTGACTCCATTGTACCAAGTTAGGCTCACTCTGTTGTTTTTCCTGGTTTCTGGTAATGGCTTCTACCTGAATTGCACCCATTAAGTGGTCAATATTAAGGAGTTCTCCAGTTATGGCTCCTTGTTTGGCTAATGAATCCGCAAGGTCATTGCCTTCCTTATCAGGACCTAAAACTCTGGAATGACCCTTGGTCTTTTTCCAGTGTATGGTTAAATCATTGGATACTACCAGATTATCAATCTCGCAGAACAATTTGCCATGCTTGACTGGTTTGTTATTGCTTTTCTGCATGCCATTTCTTTTCCAAGTTGGCAGGTATTCAACAAAACTGTCACGCACATAATTTGAGTCAGTTATGATCACAAATTCATGAATACCATGTTCAATAGCCATTTCAATGGTTTTGAAAACAGCAGTTAGTTCTGCAACTTGACTGGATCTTGGTCCAATGTTGAAACCTATAGATAAATTTGGGAATCCATTTGCCCCAGTTATACCAATGCCAGCGACTAATCTGCGCTCATTATCAATAGTGGCATGGTAAGAACAACCATCAACATATACCCAAGGTAATGTTTGACAATGGTCCTCATTGTACATTTTATATGGGGAAAGCAATTGTTCCTCCAGAAAATCATCTTCTGATAATTCTTCCCCAGTATCTCTAGCAGTACAGTCGTGGAGCTCAGCAAGTCCCTGTGCAACTGGATTCTTTTTATTCTGCTTGTAGCGAATTTCTAAGGGCCAGCCTTGTAAGGAAAGAGTCCAAGCTGTTATGCGGCTATTAGACAAATTCCCATCTCTTATTCTCTCACTTTGCAAATATAGCAAAGGCTGGTGGGCTGTTTCCACAATAATTTTCTCGCCCTGTATATAGCTGCGGAAATTTTGTAAGGCCCATACGGTAGATAAGAGGGCTTTTTCGCAATCGCTAAATTTTATTTCTACTGGGGATAGATTTTTGCTCGCATAAGCAATGGCTTTGTTCAAATTATCATGCTTTTGGTATAGCACAGCACTCATGCTTATATCTGTGTAACCTGTCTCTAAGAAGAAAGGTTTACCACCTTCAGGGTACGCTAAGCAAGGTGCTTGAGTGAGTTTTCTCTTCAGCTCTCTGATGGCTGTCTCTTGAGACTCACTCCAGTGCCATTTCACATCTTTCTTTAGAAGAAGTAGTAGTGGTTTAGCTAATTCCGCATAATTATTAATGAATTTGCGAGAATAATTCGTCATACCCAGGAATGATCTCAATTCCTTTAAGTTAGTTGGGTTTTTAGAATTCACTATCGCTTCCACCTTTTTCTTCTGGGGATTTAATCCTTCAGAGGTAACTTCATGTCCCAAGAAGTTTACACGAGTGCGGCACCATTGAGCTTTTTGCAGGGATAATTTGACACCTGCCTTTTTAAGTTGGCTGAGGACGTGTTTAAGCTCTGCGATGTGTTTTTCAAAGTCTGTGCTTTTGATTAAAACATCATCAACATAAGATAAGGTCCCCCTTTCCAGTGCGTCAGGCATAGCCTTATGCATGAATACAGCAAATTCATGTCCAGAATTTATGTATCCAGATGGAAGTCTCTGGAATGCATACTGAACCTTTTGGAAGGAGAATGCTAGCTTATATTGGTCCTCTTCATGTACCTTTATGGTCCAATATCCCTGTGCACAATCAATGGCAGTGAATATTTTGGATCCCTGCATTTGTGCTAGGCACTGGTCAATGTATGGTACAGGCCAGCCAGACATGTATACTCGTTTGTTTAGCTGTCTTAAGTCAGCACACAAACGCCATTGTCCATTGGGCTTAAGGACACCTAGAATAGGATTATTATAAGAGCTGTGCACCTGTCTGATAATACCTCTTTCTTCCAAATTCCTTATGATCTCTGCAAGAGAATCATATGAGGCTAAGGGAAGTCTGTATTGTTTGACAAATACAGGTGGTGCATCGGGATCTGTTTGTATTCTTGCAATGTGCAAGTCTGTAGTACCACAGTCATAAGAATCCTTAGCAAAAATATCCTTGTACTCCATCAGGAGTTCTCGCAGCTGTTGGCGTTCATCATCGCTGGAACAGCCATTAGCTAAGGATATTTGCTCTTCGACTATTTGCTGAAATCCTGGAAAGATTTCAGGCTGTCCTATTTCATAGGCTTCTTCCAGTCTAGAGGTGAGATCCCCTTGATTATAATTTACATTGCTCCCATGACTCTGGGTATTGGGGTAATCTTGCTGTTTGATTGGCTGATCAAACACTAGAGAGGCTTCTTCAATTTTACAGATGCCTTCCTCTGAGCTGAAGGGATAAATAGATTGAACATTAAATAGACCCTCTGGCATAGATGCAAAGGATTGTTCTATTAATTGTTCTTCAGTTAGGTATCCTTCAGGTATTAGCCCAATTACATTATTCTGGAATCCAAAAGTGTAATAACTTGATTCCAGTGCATATCCTATGGTAGTTCCCTTGGATAATGTTATATCCTGTGGGGTCATGTTATGCACAATAATATGTATTGGAACAGTTCCAATATTCACCATAGGAGTGTAAGTCACTGTGACACCCAGATTTTGTATTCTATGGGAGAGGCAAATTAGTGTTTCAGAAGTTTTTAATTTCTGACCTCTCTTTACCTGTAAGGGTAAAAGAAATTTATCAGCCCCAGCAGGGATTATAACATCGCTAGATACCTGCATATTCACAGCATATGGCAATTGCTGGTTTGATTTTAGGGCTGCATTTTCATCCTGAAATACTTCAGGGTCCCCCTTTAACCTGCTCCAAAGGCAAGAATTAATCAGATCTATTTGTATGGCATATCTATGTAAGATATCATTGCCAATGTATATTTGATTATGGGGAGTATTTAAAACTAAAAACAGGTGCTTCACTGACTTATTACCAATAGAGATAGATAATAAGCACTTAGCTGTGATGTTATAGCTTTCAGACCTGTCATCCAGGCCGTTGACACAGTGGTCTTGGGGAGAAAGATATTTAATCACTTTAGGTTCAGCTATTTGCGCTAATAAACCTTCGCTTATATAGCTAGCTTCCTGTTTTAAGTTTATTTTAGCATACTTGGTTTTACCAAGGTCATGTACTTGTATATGGATAAATAGATCCTCTTTAACTCTCTCAATCCCTGTGAGGTATTGAGCATGGTCTCCCCCTTTAGGGATTTTAGGATCCCCCTTGTGGAGTGATATGGTTAATATATCGCCATCTAGGGAGATATTCGCTATCTTTCCAGGCGATATTTTAAAAGTATTACCATCAGAGCCACTAAAAGGAGTCTGATCATCTATTTGTAGAATAGTGATTTCAGGTGTAGAGTTATTCCTGAAATGAATCTCCACAGCATCTGGTTTCTCTTCCACCACGTGACAGCTGTGTCGGGTGCGAGATGTACCAGATTTTTCATAATTGATAGGCCGTTTAACTTGCGACCAAATTACATTATTTATGCAATCAATTATGGTGCTTAATCGCTTCAGGAGATCACTACCAATAATTAAACGATCAGTTGGCAGATCCACTATAATGACAGGGTGTCTTATGACCCTGTTCCCCAATTTAAATTTTAACCAGGCAATACCGTAGACTTTTAGGGAATCACCCCCAACACCTATCAGAGAACCGTCAAATTCTTTTATTTTAGGTTTGTGGGGTGTTAGCTCATTTAGCTGTGTGTAGTATCTGTGGGATAAGATAGTTGCCTGTGACCCAGTGTCAATTAATCCCCTGATAGGGTTGGAGACTGAATCTTGCAGCTCAACTAGTACATAATATCTTCCTGCAGTTTCTATCATTTCACACATAAAATTTGCATTCTCATACATTTGTGGGCTTCGCCACGTATTACCTGAGTTTGCCATGCTTTCCGATGCAGAAGAAGCTTCATACCTACCTGTTTCCTCTATGACAGGGTCGGCTGGATTCTTTTGTACTGCATCTGTGGAAACAAGGTTAAGAGAGAGCTGCAAAGGAAGAGATTTGTTAACTTTTTCCGGCTGATGTCGCTCATTGTCACAGCTAATTTGTCCGTTTCCGGTCTGTGGGGAGATAACATGATTAGTATCATTGATATTTATTACTACATTTTGTATATCTCTCCCCTCCCCTTCAGGTGATACTGCAGTATTTATGACTGTGCCTGTGGTCCACTGCTGACCACTGGCTGTACCCCTAAAAAAGTATTGTTCGGTTGCTGAGCCGTAGATTTTTGACTCATATTAGCGATTTGTTCGCTCAACCGATTTAATTGGGTAAACAGCATATCTACCTGATTGTACAAGTTACCTCTACCCCTGGGCCTATCTCTTGGTGCCCCATTGTACTGATTCCTGGACCATTGGGTTCCCTCAGAATCAGGGCCACTATTTCTATTCTGGCGTGGTTGCCCCTGGGGTTCAGCTTGTTCAGTATTAATATTTTGGGAAGCATTATATACCTGGGGTGTCTGGTTACCCTGAGAATATCTTCGCCGTTTATTGTATCTACCCTTGCGCGGATACCAATTATTTGGTGAGTATTCTCTTTGTGAGTAATTATTCACCTGATTATGTCCCCCACTTTGGTTATAGTCTCCCTGCGCCTCAACCTGTGTAGGGGGAGGGGCAGAATTAAACCTCTGTGGAGATGGCCTGTTTTGACTGGCCACCTCTGCATAAGTCCTCTTGTTAGACTCCAAATTGAGGGGGCTAGGTGACACCCTAGTTTCTGCCACAATTTTGGGTTTTGACTCCTTTTTAACCCCCTGCTCACTGGACTGCTGAATAGAGTATAACTTCGTACTCTCTTTGATCAGCCATTCCAATGAGCAGTCCTCATCAAAATCTCTAGCTAAGTTGATTTTGATGGGTGTAGGCAATGCTTCAAAAAATAAATTTACAAATTCTGAGCCATCAAATCTGGGATTATCTTCAGCCATACTGTACGCATTTTTCAATACAGAAAGGAATTCGATTGGACTCTGATTCGCACGACACTTTAAACCATATACCGCTATCTTTGCGGCAGTTTTAGTGCGATATTGCCCGAATTCTTTTCTGCATTGTCGTTTTACCCCATTCCAGGAATGAATATTCATATCCTTTAGTGAGGCAAAGAATTTGTGATGCTTACTGTCAAATACCCAAGGTAGAAATTCAATTTTCAATTTCTCACTTGTAACATTCATTATAGCTAACGCATTTTCAAAAGCCTGTAAATGATCAATTACAGATGTTGTTCCCGTATTGGAGAATATAGGTACTGCGCGTTGTACGAAGGTGATTATTTTATGGGAATCATAGACTTTATCAGACTTATTTTGGGACTCTCTGTTAGAGTTTCCCTCCCCCGCATCAGCTGCGCTACAGCTGTCCTCTGGATCTACATCCTGAGGGGATTGTCTATTTGGGAAATCTACTTCTGACCCGTTAGGGGTCATTTGTCTATGTTGTTCTATATATTTTCGTACCTCGTCCCTGACGCGTTCGCTAAAGGAGTTAGCATTATCTGTATTATTCTCATTGCTAATATAGGGGTTTTCATTATGGCGATATGACCTTTTTAAATCGCTTAATTCTCTCTGGCTTTGCGCAAGCTGTTTATTTAAATCTTGTATCTGCGCGATTAAGTCCATATTGTGCTTATCTAGGGTGGCTAGGTTTTGGGCAAATTCATCCATTTTATTTTTGGCTGTTTTTAAACCCTCTTCGCGTCTGCGCGAGGAACGAATACTATTTTCTAGCTCCTGTATTTGCAATCGTTTGTCTGTGACACAAAACGACATTTCGTCAATTATGCATATTAAAAGGGGCCAAGATTTTAGTATTAGTTCTTCTCGCTTTTTGGGATCTTTGCATTGATTAATCATTAATAATTCCTGGAAGAATTCATTCTCTTCATTCCACATATTATTATTAACGGTAATATTTTTAGCCCTAGTTTCAAGCATATCCATAAAATCATTTAATTCACCCGCAATATTAAACTTCCCTTTAAGGTAACTTAAGATATCTTTCTTAAGGACCTGACCTTTAGTAATAGGTATGGTTATGGGACCAATTTCATTGCTATGTATAGAATTAAATGAGTCACTTCTGGCTACAGACATTATTGTATTGGTTTAGTATTTATTTAACTAAAACGCTAATACAATTTTTGCCAATAAAAAGAGAGAAGAAAAAAATTTATATTTCAAAAAAAAAATATTATTAATTTTGAAATATGAAAAATTAATATTTCGAAATATGAAAAATTTATATTTTTGATTAACTTTGAAAATATGAAAAATTAATATTTTTGATTAATTTTTAAATATGAAAAATTAATATTTTTATTAATCTTTCAAAAATTAATCTTTAATAATATTTCAAGATATTAATATCAATCTCGAAATATGAAAATTAATATTTCAACTTTTCAAAAAAAATTATATCTTCAAAATATAAATATCGAAATATGAAAAAAAAAAAAAAAATTCTCTTTTATAATAATTTCTATTTACTTACAAATATATTATATCAATTATGATGGATTATTAATAAATCTCAGAAAAAGTGCCTCCAATTATTATGTCAGTATATTTATGAAAATCTTAGTAGTGCTATCCAAATAATATATATAAGTTTATGGCAGGGTTATAAACACAATACAAAGAAATAGAAACCCTTATCAACCATGCACCTACTAGACCATACAATTAATATAAATATCTGAATTCTTTTATTTAGTTAATATCCATAAACATATTGAACTATATTTGCAGTAAAAGGAAACTAAATAAAAGTTTATATGCGTTAAAACCAACTCTTAAGATATGCTATCCTTCTTACAAAACCCAGAAAAATATACCTTCACAATTCAGCCTTTTATTTATTTAACACAATGGGACTAAAAACCTTTAACATCCAAGCAATACAATTCTAAACAGTGTTTATAAAACAATAGGATAATATATATATTCTGCTATTTAACTGCAATTTATCCTAATACAAAATTAACTGACAATATCAGAACTTGCATAGATGAGTTACTTGGTCAATCAGACGCAGATTTAAACAATATATATATAGGCTGTGAAATGCTAACTAAAACACACTGTTTCTTTAAATCTATTAAATACAAATTGACTATGCATATAACTTATCTTATAATAAAACTTTTATATACATCACCCAAATAAACAGCAATCCGGTTCCCAATGTTTTGCAACAGATCCAATTCACCTCAGAAATTCAAAATTGGGGTAAAGCATATGGAGTCCATATGGTAGGTGTGTGCTTTTGATTAATAACTGCCGCAGTTACTCCTTTCTGGATCAAAATAACACAACCCTTTCTTAGTCTCTATGCTGGGGTTAAATCATCTGATCTTACCCCTCCCCTTTTTGATTATTTATCAGTCATTGGTGAATATTGGAAACGCCCACGGCCTTGTCTTGGATTAGTTCTTTGCAACTGAACATGGATTGGTTTATTTGGTAAATGTGTTGTCAAGGAAATGCATTCTTTGCAACAACCAATCATCTCATGGTTGCAATTCCGCATCATAACACTAGGTGGCAGCAGACGTACAAACAAACAAATACAACAAGACCATCTCTAACATTTTTAAGCAAGTTAAAAATTTTTTTTTTTTTTTTTTTTCATAAAATGGTTATTTAATCAGATCACACTCTCTGCATTAATCATATATAACCCCAATTACAGATGGTTAATATTAGGTTATTTTTTTCTGATTATTCTGATACCAAATATGTTATATTATTAACATTTTATTTTATTTAGGTAATTTAATACTGCTAATTATTAGTTTAAAATGCATTACAATGTTATCGGTATCCTGGCATTTATATGTGAATAATAGCTTATTTTTAATTCAGTATTGTACTGTATTCCAAGTGAATCCTGTCTATGTAGATCTGAAATAAAAATAAATGTTAATAATCACTTCTCTTCAGGTCCATAAACATCTATTCATGTTCTTAAACACACAGAGGCTAAGATATTCATGCTTTCAAAACATACACATATATATATCATATATATATATATATATATATATATATATACACACACACATCTCATGTCCATTAAAACATATACAGTTGCTTTGAAATCATAATGTAAGTCATTTGTCTTCACTGTGTTATTCTAACCCCTGACACAACGTCTGTGTTACGTGTATTCTGATGTTATCATCCAAACAGCCTGAGTCACTCAACAAGTCTGTGCCAATTATCAGTTCCTTTGAAGAATGTTTGTATCTCTCACATTTCTTCAGACGGATCGGCATTTCTCTTGGAGGAAATCCATATATTTGCTGTATCCTGAAACTGTGTTAGTTTCCATTTCCTTTCAAAATTACTTCCCCCAACATTCCTCTAAGTGACTGTTCTGAAATTTGGCAGGCCAAATGTTCCATTGTCTCCCCCTGTGTGTTCAGCATAATTTTACATAATGAATGTGGGAGATCTCTTAGGAACAAACCTTTGTCTACAGACCATGTTCATATCCACAGATCTATTAAATAAAGACAAATATACCTCTATATATTATTTAATAATATTTCAAATACCTTGACATAAGATACAGAGAGAAAATAAAGGAACTATGTACACAAAATATAAAAAAACACAATTTTCAGAACAAAATGGGTTTTTCAGGCAAAAGCCAGTATTTAGTTTGACCTCCCTTGGCACTAAGCTCATCTTGAACTCTTTTGGGGAGACTGTCCAGAAGTTTTCTGAAGTAATCTGGTATATTATACCAGGCTTCTTTCAGCACTTCCGAGAGTTCTTCTTTAGATATAGGTGGTCTTTTATTTATTTCTCTTTCCAGGTGATCACATACTGCCTCTATAATATTCAGGTTTGGACACTGTGGGGGCCAGTTCATGACTGTCAGTGTTTAATCAGCAGTTTTTCTCTCCAAGTATGATTGGGATCGTTATCATGCTGAATAATAAAACCATTCCTAATCAGGCACTTTCCATAAGGAATGAAATGAGAAATTTAAACCTGTCTATACTTTTCAGCATTCATGATCCCATCAATTCAGACAATATCGCTAACACCACTGGCGAAAATGCAGCCCCAAACCAGGACAGACCCTTTCACTGAAGGCTGCAAGCACTCCTCATGTATTGTTGACGATTAGACCCAAATATTTAAAACTTGGATTTGTCACTCCATAATACTCTTTTCCACTGATCCTCATTCAAATTTTTGTGAGCTTTAGAAAATTTTAGCCTTTTCACCCTGTTCCCCTTCCGAAAAAGTTGTTTCTTGGCTGCTCTCCCTTCCACAAAGATGTATGTCCTAATAAAAAGGAATAAGAAGGCGCCACATAGGGTGATATTGTCAGGTAAGATAACTCAGACAAATAGACAATAAAAAACTCACAAATGAGGAGGCACTTGGAAATGCCAGAAATCGCAGGCCGGGACCTCTTTGTCGCTCGAGAGACACAAACAGCAATGACCGCCGACCAGTCATGTGGGGACGTTCAGCCAATCAGGGACAAGCAGACACCAACGCCTTCCGATGGAGGCTACAATCGCCACTACCAGTGGAGGGGGTGTGTAAATGTGGACGCCCTGTCGTCACCCAGGCTACTCGCTTCCTTCGGCAAATGTAGCAATAAGTTCAGGAATAGAATCAAATCGACTCCAGCAAGGGATATAAAAACTTAAGACAAATGTATTAAAATATATAAAACTCAGCAACGCCTGATGAAACGACTCTGCGTAGCCGAGAAACGCGTTGCTGAGCCAGGGTTTTGGTTTCTCAAAGAAGAGACTCTGAGAAACTCTCATAAGCTATTGAAAGTTTTCTTGACCTCTCCTGATTCATTAAATTTCTTTATAACAGCTTTAATACCACATTTTGAGTATCCAGTTTGTTTGCTGATTTCCCTTTGAGAGTGGCCTTGCTGATGCAAAAGTATGATCTTTGGAATTTTGAATGGAATGAAGTGATTAAAAGTTGGTCTTAGTAGCAAGCTTCCAATTGATTAAACTCATACCACATATGTATGTAATGCTCAAGCATGTCTTGCACAAACCTAGTGTAATAGACCTTTTTCACAGCAGTCATTTTGAAATAAAATAGTAGGACAAATACAGGTGTAAGCAATGACATTAATTAGGGTTCCATTCCATTTAGGTTTACGAAAACCAGGTTACTGATATTGCTAGAGTGTAAGAGGAGGTCACACTAAATACTTGCCACTTCAGCCTATAGATGCATTTTTTTCTGTGTTTTAATACTGCATACAAATATCCTGTATTTTCTAGTTGCATTCTAAGAAAAAGACTGAGAAATAATTATATATGGTCAATATATCATTGCTAAAACAACAAATCTAATGGTAGCCTAAGACTTTTGCACAGTACTGTATATATGGGTGTGTGTACACATGTATTTATGTATTTGTATGTGTGTATATATGTATTTACAAACATATATACACATATAAATACATAAATACATTTGTACACACACACATATACAGTATATATATGTAAAGACAAGTAGAATGTCCCAAAACACAGAACACAAAGTGGGCTGAATCTTAGGGCAAGCAGCACTGCAAATATGCGCTAGTAAATAAAGAAAATTCAGCAGCGGTTAAAAGTAGATATAGGTGTGAAATATAATAAAAGAAAAAACTCCTATTATCACCTATAAGAGAAAGATATGTAACAGAGAGGAAAACAGTGCTAAAGATTCTATACTGAAACAAATAAGCAAATGAATCTTCCAGGTATCAATAATGATAGTTCATAAAGTCTGAGTAGTGAAAAAATGAAGGTATTCCCCTTACCAGAAATGACCTCAATCTAATTAGGTAACTTGCCGCTTCCACCATGCATGTTCCTTTTGGACTGTTGGAGTTGTTTTCATCCACCTCCTGGAGTGTGTTGTTAATAATAGTTCTCCTTCTATCCCCTCATTCAGCGAAAGGCACTCAAATAAATAGTAGAAGAGAACCAATAGTGTAACACTGTAGCTTTAATAAAACATATATATATATATATATATATATATATATATATATATATATATATATATATACAGATATGAAAACACACTCACATTGTGCACTCTCAAACAATATGAGGTATGAAGATCACATAAAACAGTCACTGGAGCCGATGTAACAGGAAAGACAGAAGTGCTGAAAAGTCCTAATCGGTTACAAGCAGTAAAGCAATTCAAAAAAGGAAGCACCAATAGGTGCTGTACTCAAATGGATGCCCTGATACGTTTCAAAGGATAATATTTACTCCTTCTTCCTCAGAGGGATTGGGTTTGTGAGCTATCTGAGCATTGGACAGATTGTAAGTCATGTGTGCCGTTTATGTCAAACTCGTCATTCAGATCGCCACTGATGCAAGAACTTGTAATACTCCTCTCATCGCAATAGGTAACACGTATAGTGTACTCACAATTATTTGACTAGTAAGTACAGGATTCCTAACAACAAGGGAGTCTAGATAAATCATCTTGCAAAATATAAAATATATCTAAAGATATCTTGTAACGATACAATTAAAAAATCTAATAATAGTAAAATAACAATAAAATTCATAAGCGCATTATAAATACTTAAATAATTAAAAACCACAATATGTCGATCACAACAATATTTTGTTGTATAACAAATGCATCTATTAAATAGATTATTTTTGCAGTAGAAAAAATCCTACTAAATGTGAGCAATCCTTATTACTAAAACATAATTTAAAAATCCAAATATTAATGATAAATATTACATACACTATATTTATATAAAAAAAAATCAAAAATGTATTATGATATAAAATGTATAAAAGGAACACATTGGGAATATTAAAAAGGGGGAGTGTCAACTATATATAGGTCCTTAGAAAACAGAGTGAGGTCATAATATATATTATTATTTGAACTGGTCACCAAAGATTTTTAGCATAGACCAAAGAACCACAGTGGAAATGAAGAGGAGGAAGAATAGGGGATGAATTCCCTAAACAGTGTTTTGATGTTTTTAGAAAAAAAGGTGAACCCTAAGTTACAGTATCAAAAAGGCCGCTAGATCTATATCTTTGTTAAGGCCTCTTGGAGTCATGGTACCCATTGTGTGTATCCATGAAGTTTCCATTCTTCTCAAATGGAGTTCCTTGTCTATACCTGCAGGTGGTACTTTTATGTGTTCCAAGATAATGCCCCTTAGACCACTAGGATCTTTGTTGTGATGTTTCCTATAATGGTCTGATTGACTATGTTTTTTTACGCCCATCTCAATATTTCTTATATGTTCTAATAGTCTAGTCTTATAGGGTCTGATCGTGCGACCTGTATATTGTAGCTTACATTCACATTCTAACAGATATACGACTTGATCAGTTTTGCAGTTGGAAAGGGTTTCTGTTTCGAAAGTCTTATTGTTGGAAGTTGAAACAATAGACCTAGTTGGTTTATTTCTATTATAGTGGTGTTTACATGATTCACAGTTTAGACAATTACATTTAAAAAAACTTTAGTGTTGGTATGTAGCCATATTTTTAAAATTTCCTTGGTATCCATGTCCTTCTGTATAAATTTGCTTAGGACAAGGATAGATTTTAGGTTCCTATTCTTTCTGAAAATGAGTTGTGGTCTTGAATCTGTAATTTCCTTTAATAGATTACCCTTTCTTAATATGTGCCAGTGTTTATTTAAAAAAAATGTAATATCATTGGCTCCCTCATTATGAGTAGTGATCATAGATGGAATTAAATTTCTTTTTTTGTTGTTTTAAAATTGAGAAGATCTTTTCTATTCATCTTGTTCACTTTCAAAAAGGCCTTCTTAATATTGTCTTTATCATATCCTTTATTGATAAGTTTTTCCTCCAAGATTCTTGATTCTTTAAGAAAGTCTTCTGTTTTGGAGAAATTTAGTTTGACTCTCTGGAATTGCCCATATGGGATACTGTGCATCCAAACTGGGTGATGACCATTATGGGCATCCAGATAACTATTCCTGTCTGTGGGTTTTCTGTACAATTTAGTCTTTATCACATTGTTGTCCTTATAGAGGATTAAATCTAAAAACTCTATCTCCGTACAATTTATTTTCTTAGTAAATGTCAGATTAAATTAATTTTTATTTAGATAGGTTAGAAAATCTCTAAAAAGGTTAATGTCATCTCCGTACCAAATTAATATTATATCATCAATAAATCGGAAGAAGGTTTTGATATGTTCATGGAAGGGATTATTATTCCATATGAATACTTCTTTCCAGAGGCCCATGTAGAGGTTGGCATAGCTGGGGGCAAATTTTGTCCACATAGCGGTGCCCCCTACTTGTAAATAAAAGTCGCCATTGAAGAAGTAATTTTTTTCGAGAATTAATTTAATAGATTCTTCAATGAACTTTATTTTCAGATCTCCAAGGTTCATAAGTCTAGTGAGCCAATATTTAACTGCCTCCATATTCTTTGCAAGGGGAATGTTGGTATACAAAGAGCTTACGTCTAGGGTAACCCATCTATAGTTTTCCTGCCACTTGGTATCTGACAGTTTCTGGATGACATCAGGAGTATCCCTAATATATGATTTTAATTTGGGTACTAGTGGTTGAAGTAATTGATCCACAAATTCAGATAATTCATAATATATATATATATATAGATAGATAGATAGATAGATAGATAGATAGTTAGATAGATAGATAGATAGATAAATATATATTTATAAATATCCAAATAGAGGCATGCACTCTCTGGATTTTTAAAGTGCTATTTAATATTCAGAGAGCACTTTAAAAATCCAGAGAGTGCGTGCCTGTTTGGATATTAATACTACTTTGCCCGCACCCTGGTCGATGCTGAATGAGTTGAGAGTGTGCTTTCTACTATGATTTATTTATATATATATATGTGTGTGTGTGTGTGTGTGTGTGTATTGGAGCCCTTTACATCCAAGTAGCTGAATAGATGTAAAAACCTTTTACTTTCAACTTGTAATATGCTTTGTACCTGACGCAAGCAAAAAGCTTACTTCTAGGAGAGTTAGCGAGTGAGCAGGAGCGATAAATATCGCTACACTCGTAATCTGGCCCTCAGTGTGTTCAGCTAGCTCCTAATAGTGCATTGCTGCTCCTTCAACAAAGGATACCAAGAGAATGAAGCAAATTTGATAATAGAAGTACAATGGAAAGTTGTTTAGAAATATGTGCTCTTCTGAATCATGAAAGAAAAAATGGGCTTTATGTCCCTTTACGCTACTGTCTAGTTGCTGTCTAGTTGCTCCTCTGCTACCTTAAAGATGTTCAGCATAGGAAATAGCAGACAGGTTTTTCTTAACAATCACATTAAGTAACATTCCGATGAATGTGATTTATGTTTTTTCTGTGATGAACAATTCATCCTAATCACATTTTTGTCTGTGTTTCATTGAATTGGCGAATTTGTGCAAACGCATTCGTATTGGTAATTTAATTCTATTCACAATAAGACTTTTGAAGAATAAATGTTTTAATTTCACATACCTATCCTGTTTTACAGCTTGAAAATTATTATTTTTTTCTTTTTCTCCTCAGAAGGTATAACATGGACTATGCCCTTAAGGAACTAAAAAAAATATTAGTTTGTGGATCAAAGCTGCCCATTTTGGTTGCATGGGAGTATGAGAGATCATGGAATAATATGAATGAAGCACAACAGAATACATCAGATGTGATACTGCTTAAATTCCACTAGATGTCACTCTACAATGTGAAAAACATGAAGTTGAAACACTGATTCAGCACACAGCAACAGGCTGTTTAATTAATGGCATATTGAAAACTCAGCCAAATATGTTTCATTCTGAAGTTTGTTTACTGAAAATTCAGCCAAACTTGTTTCATTCTAATGTTTATTTATGGAAATTAGAGGCTTTATTATCAAAAAAATATTTGAAGATCCTGTTCATGAAATGTTACCCTGCTGTCAGACGTATGTGGCTCTGTGTGTGCATGTTTGTGTGACAAACTGTGTCTGTAAATCTACCATTTAGCACACAAGTATGTGTAAATTGTTCAAAACAATTATTAGCGATCATTCTATGGGTCTATATAAAATAAGCTTGTTAAAAATGTGGGAGTTTTTTTTAGTGTGTTTTTTTAATTTTGGTACTAATCATGGAGCATAGGGACCCTCTAATTGGTGCATACAAAATAAGTATGTTGTGAATGTACCAATCAAATACTCTATTCTGAGATAAGCCATGGGTACATATTGTGCAGAATGTATCTTGACATAAATGGTGTTAAAGTAAGAGCACCCAAAATGAAATATATACTTATTTGCAACTCTACCAATAACAAGATATTGTGTATGTGGTTTGTGTAAAGCCACAATTGTGCAGTAAAGCATGTTTAAAATGTTAAAAGGATATCCTAGTGGATTCCATTAGGAAAAAAATTGATAATATCAAGGTAAATAACGTTCCAGGTCCAGATGGAATGCACCCAAGGGCTTTAAGCAAACTTAGAACTGTCATAGCCAAACCACTGCTCTTAATTTTTCAATACTCAAGTCGTTTTCTTCAACAGGGCTGATCCAGGAAGCTATAGACCAGTAAGCCTGGCAGCAGTAGTGGGGAAGATACTTGAAGGGAAGAGTATATTCGGGGAAAACAAAATTCTAAGTTCAAATCAACATGGTTTTATGATTAATAGATCATGGCAAACTAATCTAAATTAGATTCTATGAGGAGGTAAGCAAAAATATAGATAAAGGTGAATCAATCGATGTGATTTACTTGGATTTTGCTAAAACTTGTGATACAGTGCCACATGAAAGATTATTGTACACAATTAAGGGACTCCGGATATCTGAAAATGTTAGCTCATGGTTAAACAACTGGATAAAAGACAGGGAGCAATCAGTGGGGTCTCTCAGGGATCAGTTCTAGGCCCTGTTCTTTTTAATATATTTATAAACGACTTAGAGGAAGGATTAAATAGCCACATCTATATTTCTGCTGATTATACAAAGCTGAGTAAAGTGATTAGATTAGATTACCTATTATTTAAATGGAACTAGATTTAGCAAAACAGAGGAGGAAAAGGATTTAGGCACACTTATAGATAACATGCTAAAAATCAGTGTGCAATACAAGGATGAGGCTTCAAAGGCTAATAGAATACTAGCACGTATTAAAAGAGGCACCGATGCAAGTGAAGAAAGCATAATTCTATTACTATATAAATCCCTGGTAAGACCTCACCTTGAGCATGGAGTGCAGCTCTGGGGACCAATTTTAAAAAGGGACACTGCAGAATTAGAAAAAGTTCAGAGAAGGGCCACAAAACTAATAAAGGGAATTGAGGAATTAAACTATGAAGAGAGATTAGCTAATCTGGGTCTGTTAACTCTAGAAAAAAGGTGCTTGAGATGGTATATGATTACTTTATATACATATTTTTAATACCCATATACAGAGTTGGCTGAAGAACTGTTTATTCTAAGACAGTTGTTTGAGACTTAAGGTCACAGTTTAAGGCTAGAGGAAAGAAGATTTAATCTGCAGCAATGGAAAGCTTTTTTTTCACAGTGGAATATCTTGCCTAAGGAGGTAGTGACTGCCAATACCTTAGATATATTTCTGGCTAAAACAGAATTCAGGATTATGATTGCTTGTGTTAAATGGGTCAGCATTCTAATTGTTCAATGTAAGTTCATTTGTCAGCTTCTTTAGTGTAAATCAGTCTCTGTATATGTTGAATTCTATGGACCTCTGTCTTCTTTTAACCTCATCTACTATGTTACTATGCTCAGATTTATTGCATTGTGGTTATTTACTTGTCTAAATCTGAATTTATGTAAAATTCTTATGCTGATATAGGTTATATAGGATGATAGGAATAATGTAATGAAGCACAAAATATTTAGAACAAAGTGTGTCTAAATTTACTCCGGTTTATAAGAAACATGAATAAGTCCCTTTCAGGCACTATTGGTGTAACAAATTTTCCTGTACATTTGTTAAACATTAGGCCTGTGAGCCCTCAAAACAAAATCTAAAACTCTTCTAGGAAAAGCTTTTCTTTAATAAACATTGTTATAGTAAACAGACCGTCCTGTCAATGTTGTATTTATAAAAGCTGAATGCAATATTACGAAACAGGCAAATCTTGCTTCAACTTGCTTTTTTCAAGGCACTGATTAACATTCAAATGTCACTTATATTTTTAAATATTTTTCTATTTTAATGGAAATATTAGAACATTCAGTTATAGGTTTTTCAAAATAGTGAATTATTTTCCATTATAATGTTTTGTCAAGCATAATCTTATGAACAATAACAAATACATCGGAAAATGTCTATACATTTGTACAAATCTACAACTTCTAATTAATGTTAAAGGGCCACTAAAGAAAGTCACATTGTGTACACTATTTTTATATACACAATTTCTAAAGTGACAGCTACTATTGAGCATTTGATAAAGTTCACAGTTTATACGCATATGAGTCTGTGATTGGCTGATGGCAGTCACATGATACAGGGTGCTGGCAAATTTATGTAAATTTTTAAATATATTAGAAAAAAATCTACGGCTCATTTAAAATTCAGAGTAACTGCTATTTCATTGCCTTTGTATTATTTTCTTGTTGATTATTCAATTCTACTGTATTTAAATGCCCTTTAATTATGACCATTGCACTTAAAAGGTTATAATTTCTTTGAGGCTCTATTAGAGGTGGTAAAGATAAACACTGTAGGGGACTTTGAGAATGCCTGGGATAAGAATAACACAATCCTACAAACTAAATAAGTTACAATTGTAGTACATTTTTGGCAGACATGTTGGGCCTATAGTCCTTATCTGTATAGTGTTGCAAAATCCCATAGCACTGTACGTGAAAGCAAGTGAAGATACAAAAAGAAAATAGAGTTGAGATGCATCACAAGGCGAATAAAGTTTATAAATACTAGAGATATGCATTTGTTTCGGACAAATGCACATTCAACACGAAAATTCCGACAAAATGCACCAACGAAAAAAAAGAAAGCTAATAAATACTGACAAACTTATTTCTTTATTTTTGTAAGCGCTTAATATACTTACCTTAACATGCACTTAATGAACTTTTCATCTGCATCTTTAAAACATTTACATTCGTTTTAAGTAAACGAAAACCAAATAGTGCAGGCAATGAATATTTGGGGAAATTAATTTCCCTGAATATGATACAAAAATTTTGTCTGAAACAAAATTGTCTTCCCTGCATAGCTCTATAAATACTGTATGATTAGCGTTATCGTAAGTAACAAATCCGTATGACAACCCTGGAACACCCGCAGCCAAGCTCTATTTCTATGACGCTCCAGAAAATTTTAATATTAAATTATTTTATAACAAAACAGAAATATAAGTATTACAATTGCAAACATTTACAATAACAATGTTTCAAAATATTGGTTAAAGTGAATGTCAACCCTAGCGTTTGACTTTTATTCAAGAAGTATAACATGAGACAAGTGTCTATGAAGCTAGGCCATTATCTTTGGGTCCTGATAAGAGTGACTAATAATTATTCAATGCAGGATATGTGAGTGTGAGTAAAATGAAACAATATATGATAAGCTCACCTCTTTATTACTAAATATAAACATAGCCGGAATAATTCAACGGAATGTTTCTCACAACCTGTTCTGTCTTTGAACTTCAGTACTCACTCTCAGTATGTGGGTGTATGTGAGGGTGTTTTTGCGTACATATGTGTGTGTGTGTGTGCGCGTACGTGTGTTTGTGTATTTGTGTGTATGTATATGTTTGTGTGCTTGGGTATATGTGTGTGTATGTGTATATGTGCGTGTATGTGTGTGTGCGTGTATGTGTGTACGTGTGTGTGTGTTAATTGGGGGGGAACGTGTACGTCTGTGTATGTCTGTACGTGTGTGTATTTGCATGTGTTTGTGTATATGTCTGTATGTGAGTGTGTGTATGTCTATATGTGTGTATGACTGTGTGTACGTGTGTGTGTGTGCATGTGTTTGTGTATATGTCTGTATGTGTGTTTGTGTATGTCTGTATGTGTGTGTGCATGAGTGTGTGTTTGTGTGTATGTGTATGTCTGCATGTGTGTGTATGTCTGTATGTGTGTGTGTATGAGTGTGTGTGTGACTGTGTGTTTGTGTGTATGTGTATGTCTGCACGTTTGTGTGTGTACATGTGTTTGTGTATATGTCTGCACGTTTGTGTGTGTACATGTGTTTGTGTATATGTCTGTATGTGTGTGTGTGTGTATGTCTGTATGTGTGTGTGCATGTGTGTATGAGCGTGTGTTTGTGTGTATGTGTATGTCTGCATGTGTGTGTATGTCTGTATGTGTGTGTGTGCATGTGTGTGCGAGTGTGTGTGTGACTGTGTGTATGTGTATGTCTTTACGTGTGTGTGTGCATGTGTGTATATGTCTGTATGTGTGTTTGTGTATGTCTGTATGTGTGTGTGCATGTGTGTATGAGTGTGTGTGTATGTGTATGTCTGCATGTATGTGTATGTCTGTATGTAGGTGCGTGTGCATGTGTGTGCGAGTGTGTGTGTGTGTGACTGTGTGTATGTGTATGTCTGCATGTTTGTGTGTGTACATGTGTTTGTGTATATGTCTGTATGTGTGTGTGTGTGTATGTCTGTATGTGTGTGTGCATGTGTGTGCAAGTGTGTGTGTGTGTGTGTGACTGTGTGTATGTGTATGTCTGTACGTGTGTGTGTGTGCATGTGTGTATATGTCTGTATGTGTGTTTGTGTATGTCTGTATGTGTGTGTGCATGTGTGTATGAGTGTGTGTGTGACTGTGTGTATGTGTATGTCTGTACGTGTGTGTGTGCATGTGTGTATATGTATGTATGTGTGTGTGCATGTGTGTATGAGTGTGTGTATGCGTATGTCTGCATGTGTATGTCTGTGTGTGTTGTGTGCATGTGTGTGCGAGTGTGTATGTGACTGTGTGTATGTGTATGTCTGCATGTTTGTGTCTGTACATGCGGATAGTGAGATTAAAAAAAGACATGGAACAGATGTCTTCAGATACACCTGCCATTCAGGGAGAGAGCTTGCACTTGGCAGAGTGCAACATGTAATGTGCATGTTGTGTGTTCTACTCTCTGTTGTGACGCACAGTACTTTCACATGCACTTTCATCTTTCTGCAATAAAGTCACTGTAAGGAACGTACCTGAATACTGCTCTAGTCCGTCATCAGCAGTGGTTGCTGCCATTCCCTAAGTGCGAGCGGCCGCACTCTGCCCAGATTTAAATGGGCCACAATCCAATTACAGGAACTCCCACCTAGTAGCTAAAGGTGTGGGAATTCCTATAAAAAAGCAACTCTGTGTTACTGTGAGCGGTAACCTGTTCCTGTGCTCTGAGTATACTTACCTGGGTACTGTGCTCTGTGTATACTTACCTGGGTACTGTGCTCTGGGTATACTTACCTGGGTACTGTGCTCTGTGTATTCTTACCTGGGTACTGTGCTCTGTGTATACTTAGCTGGGTACTGTGCTCTGTGTATACTTACCTGGGTACTGTGCTCTGTGTATACTTACCTGGGTACTGTGCTCTGAGTATACTTACCTGGGTACTGTGCTCTGTGTATACTTACCTGGGTACTGTGCTCTGTGTATACTTACCTGGGTACTGTGCTCTGTGTATACTTACCTGGGTACTGTGCTCTGAGTATACTTACCTGGGTACTGTGCTCTGTGTATACTTACCTGGGTACTGTGCTCTGTGTATACTTACCTGGGTACTGTGCTCTGTGTATACTTACCTTGTTTCTATACTCTGTGAATACTAACCTTGTTCCTGTGCCTGCTGAGTCTCTTGTGCTTGCTATACCAGTGTCAGTTTACCTTAATCCTGCTGCACCTACCTGGTATCCCGTGGCAGTCTCACCAACAGTTATACCTGCTGGGTATCCTGTACCTGCTGAGTCTCTTTTGACAGCTTCTCTCAAATCCTGCTTCACCTACTTGGTATACTGCGGCAACCTATCCAACAGAACTCGCTGGTTATCTTGTGTCTGCATGTCCATCTAAACCTTCTAGACTCCCCTAGGGACTGATCTCTTGATACCTGACCCTTGGTCTGTTCCTGGACTTTGCTGTTCTTTGAACCTTGAAAGTGACCAATTTTGGTTCTTTTTTTCTAATACTTTATTAATGCCTTTTGAAAGGACTTTGGTCTTCGTGCTTACTTATTCCTGTACAATGAGTTCCACTCACCCTAACTCTCAACAACCACTGTTACTAGAGGCTTTCGCAGTCTTAATGTAAAATACAACAAAGGGGTGTGGAACATACAGTAACAACTGATTTAATTTTGATCACCTCTGAGTTTATCCTTTTTTTTTCTTATTATATTATCCCCATTTTACAAAAAATGAAATCATTTTAGAACTATATGTGTAAGTATCTTAAATAAAAACTCAGATATACATGCATTGTTCAAACAGGACTGGATTTTACCAATAACATCCTCTATATTATGCTGAAGTCAAAATCTTAGAAAAAGCATTTCAGCTGTAAACAGTTGCAATTTTAGCAAAGTCTAATTTAGCATTGGATTAACATTCCTTGAATTGTTAAAGTACAGTCGTGCTATGGACTTTTCTTATGGGCATTTGCAGACAAGCTGCATGAATCAGTTTGGCTTCACATAGTAACTCATGCAGCTGGTCTGCTTGGCTCATTTGCAATCTAGATCTAAGTCAGATAGTTTTCCAGATGTTATACAGCTGCTGCTTAAACCATGATTAACCTGTGATCTACAAAATGATTAACCTGTGATCTACAAAATGGTTCCTGTACATTATTACATCTAAAATCTCAAGGTTACTCTGTTGTAATCAATGGCAGTTGGGTATTTGAGATAGGTGTTAGGTCACAAATTACTTAAAAGGACATGCAACTCAAATATTTTCTTTCAAGATTCAAATCGAACATGTGATGTTAAACAACTTTCCAAATTTCCTTCTATTATCTAATTAGTTTTGTGCTCTTGGTATCCTTTGTTGAAAAGCATATGTAGGTAAGCTCAAGAGCTACTGATTGTTGGGTGCACATATGCCTCATGTTATTGGCTCACCCAATGCATTAACTAGCTCCTAGTAATGCATTACTGCTTTTTCAACAAAGGATAAAAAGAGAATTAAGCAAATTAGATACTAGAAGTAAATTGGAAAATTGGAAAGTTGATTAAAATTTTATTCTCTATCTGAATCATGAAATACATTTTTGGGGGTTTCATATCCCTTTAAAGATTGTAATTAGTTTTATTTAGTGAAGGGTAATTTCTATGTTTTTATGATGAATAATGTATTTAACAAATCACAAAAAATTATTGTTAATATTATTTAACTAGGATGTACATTGAGGTGAATACATTAGTAAAATATAACTTATTTATTTGCTACATTTTTCAGAATCAACTCGCTGCATTTTTCTCCTGAACTGGCTGATTAAATAACTTCCCTTTGTCTCATTAGTGGATAGTGGATTGCATTGCAAGTATAAAAAGCAACATATTTTTAGTACTTGTTTTACATTTTCAGCATTAATTTAAGGGCTGTATATAAAATAATTTTATATAGTATATATAGTATTTATTATATTGTTACATTATAAAAAAATATTACATTTCTTATGTCAATTTTGAGAGAAAACCGAAGAGTTACTCAATCACTTTTCATTTACTTAAAGGTACATGAAACCCAAATGTTTTCTTTCATGATTCAAAACTAGCATGTGATTTTAAACAACTTTCCAATTTACTTCTATTATTTAATTTGCTTCCTTCTCTTGTTATCCTTTGCTGAAAGGTTAATCTAGGTAAGCTCGGGAGCAGCAAATAACCTAAGTTCTGCTGATTGGTGGCTGCATATATATAGCTATTGTCATTGGCTTACCTATATGTTCAGTTAGAAACCAGTAGTGCATAGCTGCTCCTCCAACAAATAATACCAAGAGAATTAAGCAAATTTGATATTGGAAGTAAATTGGAAAGCTGTTTAACATTTTATTTTTTACTTATATCATGACAGAAAACTTTTGCATTTCATGCCCCTTTAATTATTTTTTTTACAACTGTTCCTTCAGGAACATAATCCCTGTGTAAATTAAGGGCAACCTATATTTAATTATAATAATTTATTTAATAATTAAGAGATTAGTTTTAGTGCATCTGCAGCATATGAACTAATTAATATTTAGAAGCTGTATAGTTAACTGGCAACAGCAAAAGGGATAACATATACAAGATCTTTTTCAGAGTTCATGTTTTACAAAATGATGGATTAATGTTAGAGAAAGCCTTTGAGAAAATGAAGAATGCTACTGATTTTGTCAAAATATCACAATGACATTCCTTACGTCAGTAACACTTTTTTTTTTTTACATTTAGGTTGCATTTTATTTCCATCTTATTAATGACCTTGTTGAATTACTGGAGGCCGTGAGAAATGGATAAATTGCGCAGTTACGTGTAATAGCTCTTCAGCACTGGTTGACAACAAAAAGGGCCACTCACTCGCAAAAGAGGAAGAATGAATTTTCCTATGGGAAAAATATTTTTACTGCAAGTGATAAAGGTTATAAAACCATTTACTGAGACTTTATTGTGAGCGTTAATGCAATGGTTTTGTAACAAAATGGTATTAAATCAATGAGGGGAAAAAAACAATCTGTGAGAATTTTAGTTATAAATTGTGAATTAGGTATTGTAAATTTGCAAATTCTGAATATAATTAAAATAAACAACTAGAAATTTGAGAAACTTAGACAATGTTCCCTTTTAAATGTGTATATTAGAGACTTGCTAAAATAAGCTTTTAAGTAAAAAAAAAGTGTATCAGGTACTCAATTAAATTTAATGTAGTCTGTATTATCGTTACTATAATCCATCTCTGCAGCTAGTCCCAACTCGGTAAAGCAATTCCTTATAATAGGCAGCTATGTCATTACAGAATATGTAAAAGATAAAGGAATCAATTAGTGACATTCATTTATGTTGTACAATGATTTCCTTTTTTTATTCTAAGTTTGAATTGTTGGAGCTTTAAGTAACAATGTCTATAAAGTCAACTGCTACTGACTGTGCAGCTCCAGAGTCCTAATTTGACCCACTATCCTTTTGGCTAAAGTGGTCTACAGAAATCTGTGGACACAGTATGAACTAAAATTATATATATATATATCCTATATTATAAATGACAAGTGTTTGTCTGAAGCCGTCATGCGCAGTACAGACAAACACTTGGCCTTAGATTCTATTCTCGCGCACCTCGGCATAGCTGACAGATTGGGAGCGCGAGGTACACAGCATACAAGCAGCTGTGAGATAGGGAGCGCGAGCTACTCAACAGCTGTGAGGTCTGCTGCGTGAGAAGCGGCAATGCGCTCCCCAGACCTCACAGCTGTTTGTGGCTGACGGGAGCGTTGCGAGGGGCGTGGCCGGGCGTCGCGAGGGGCGTGGCCGGGCGTCGCGAGGGGCGTGGCCGGGCGGGTGTTGCCGCGATGGGGCGTGGCCGGGCGGGGTCCCGCGAAGACAGAGCCAGAGAGGGAGCAGGAGGGGGGGGGGGCAGAGAGCCAAAGAGAAGGGGGGGCAGAGAGCCAAAGAGAAGGGGGGGGGGGGCAGAGAGCCAAAGAGAAGGGGGGGGCAGAGAGCCAAAGAGAAGGGGGGGGCAGAGAGCCAAAGAGAAGGGGGGGGCAGAGAGCCAAAGAGAAGGGGGGGGCAGAGAGCCAAAGAGAAGGGGGGGGCAGAGAGCCGAAGGGGGGGGCAGAGAGCCAAAGAGAAGAGGGGGCAGAGAGCCAAAGAGAAGGGTGGGGCAGAGAGCCAAAGAGAAGGGGGGGGCAGAGAGCCAAAGAGAAGGGGGGGCAGAGAGCCAAAGAGAAGGGGGGGGCAGAGAGCCAAAGAGAAGGGGGGGCAGAGAGCCAAAGAGAAGGGGGGGCGGAGAGCCAAAGAGAAGGCGGGGGGGCAGAGAGCCAAAGAGAAGGCGGGGGGGGGCAGAGAGCCAAAGAGAAGGGGGGGCAGAGAGCCAAAGAGAAGGGGGGGGGCAGAGAGCCAAAGAGAAGGGGGGGCAGAGAGCCAAAGAGAAGGGGGGGGAGAGAGAGCCAAAGAGAAGGGGGGAAGAGAGCCAAAGAGAAGGGGGGGAGAGCCAAAGAGGGGGGAGAGAGAGAGCCAAAGAGGAAAAAGAGCCAAAAAGGAGAGAGAGCCAAAGAGGGGGGAGAGAGAGCCAAAGAGGGGGGAGAGAGAGCCAAAGAGGGGGGGGGGAGAGAGCCAAAGGGGGGGGGGGGAAGAGAGCTAAAGGGGGGGAGAGTCAAAGAGGGGGGAGAGAGAGAGCCAAAGAGGAAAGAGAGCCAAAGAGAGAGACAAAGAGGGGGGAGAGAGAGCCAAAGAGGGGGGGGCAGAGCCAAAGAGGGGGGGGGAGAGCCAAAGAGGGGGGAGAGAACAAAAGAGGGGGGAGAGAGCCAAAGAGGGGAGGGGAGAGCAAAAGAGGGGGGGGGGGCAAAGAGGGGGGGAGCCAAAGGGGAGGGGAGAGCCAAAGAGGGGGGAGAGAGAGAGCCAAAGAGGAGAGAGAGCCAAAGAGGGGGGAGAGAGAGCCAAAGAGGGGGGAGAGAGAGCCAAAGGGGGGGGAGCCAAAGAGGGGAGAAAGAGAGCCAAAGAGGAGAGAGAGCAAAAGAGGGGAGAGAGCCAAAGAGGGGGGGGGAGAGCCAAAGAGGGGGGGGAGCCAAAGAGGGGGGGAGAGCCAAAGGGGGGGGAGAGCCAAAGAGGGGGGAGAGAGAGCAAAAGAAAGGATGGAGAGAGCCAAAGAGGGGAGAGAGAGAGCAAAAGAGGGGAGAGAGAGAGCAAAAGAGGGGAGAGAGAGAACAAAGGAGAGGGGGGAGAGAAAGCAAAAGAGAGGGGGGAAAGAAAGCAAAAGAGAGGGGGGAAGAGAGAGCAAAAGAAAGGGGGGAGAGAGCAAGGGGTGGGACCGCTGTTCTGAAAAAAATGGCCCGTGTACACGGGCTTTAGTACTAGTATATATATATATATATAAACAATATAAACAAGGTATATGTGTGTGTTATGTATATCCTCTAAGACCAGTGTACTAACAAAACAGGATCCCCCATATGTCAAATATTTTTTTAGTTTTTATTAAAATTCCTGACTCAACACTGCATGACTTTATTTAGAGCAGTTGACTAGCTTTTTAGGGCAGTACATCACTGATTACACTATTTCCTACATATACTAATGGCCAGACGGCCCTGTGCGACCGGCAACGCAGCTAATGGGCAGCAATATGCTGCCTGCATTTATCATTGCACAAGATGTTGCTTGTGCAAAGCTACCCACTGCTTACACACGGCCAATCGCGCACAAACAGGGGCTTTCAATCACCCCAGTCGGAGAACAGCCAAAAACGCATTTACAGCTTCTTAAATAGGTCCAGTAGGCCCAACTATCTTTCTAATTTGCTGAGGGGCCTCACAGTACAGACAAGACTCAAGATATTCTCATCTGACCAGAGACCACACAGTTATGTTCCTGAATAAAGACAGATCTCTTTTAATTTCTGCCAAAAATGAGGAAATGAAGGCAAATGCTCACATTATACCATAAGCCCACGTTTTGCATCAAGTAGCAATAATGTTATATCTGATACTAACACTGACCAAAATGTATGCAAATGTATGCAAATGAACATGGAAGCCTCCCTGCACTATCCCGACCAGGCCTCCCAACTTCCAGGGCACTCCATGGCCCTCACAGCAACAGACCTCCAACAGCCCCCCCCCCCCCCTACTCTAGGGCCCCCTGAGCAACAAACCCCACAGCCAGAGCCCCCGCAAAACTTACACTTAACTGCTTAGTTACTAATAAGGTAGCAGTCAGCCCATCTTAAACAGCACAATAGGAGCCATGGAGATGACATTTGTGGGCCCCCCAACATGCTGGGCCCTCGGTCCAGATCCTATTTGCCTGGCTGATCAGGCCGCCCCTGTTGCTTCATCATGTCCAGATTTTCATTTTATACAAATTCCTCAATAAAACAGAGATACTTTCTGTTTAGTGATCTGCATTACTGAAAGCTATATACAATTTTTTTATTGGAACAAGCTTAGTTTCACAAAATGTATTTAGAATATTTCATGCAGATTAAAAATTAACAAAATGTTTGCAGATAACAAAGAAAAAAAGTTTCAATTATTAAGGATATTAGGAATAACCTTTTCTGTAATGTTGCTATATGATTTTATGGTTAAAGAATTTCTCGCTAAGTTGTTACGTACCTAAATATGTTCAGTTGTTGGTAACATTATTTACTGCTCTATTGTTAATCTTAAAGGGAGATGAAACCCAAACATTTTCTTTCATGATTTAGACAGAGCATACAATTGTTTTTAAAAAAAAGTTTTTACTTACTTCATTTTCATGGTATTCTTTGTTGAAGCAATATCTAGTTGGTAGCATGTCAGGAAACACTGCTACCACTGACTGTTCTTGCAAATGTATATCATAGTTATAAAACTGCTACCATATATTGCTCCAGTTATGTGCCTTTTACTTACAGCGTCCTAGTTCCTTTTAACAAAGTATACCAAGAGAACAAAGTACATTTGATAATATTAGTAAAGTTTTTTTGTTTTTTAATTTTACACTGTATCTGAAACATGAAAGCATTTTTGGGGGTGTATATTCCTTAAACTGATGGTAACAATACATTGCACAGAGCTGTTCATCATCTAAAGGGCATAGGATGGGGAAATCATTTTACAACACTTAAAGGGACATAATACTCATATGCTAAATCACTTGAAACTGATGCAGTATAACTGTAAAAAAACTGACAGGAAAATATCACCTGAGCATCTCTATGTAAAAAAGGAAGATATTTTACCTCACAATTTCCTCAGCTCAGCAGAGTAAGTTCTGTGTAAAAACGTATACTCAGCAGCTGCTCAGCTACAGGTAAAAAAAAAAATATGAAGAAATGAGCAGCAGCCAATCAGCATCAGCAGTGCTGAGGTCATGAACTCTTTAACTGTGATCTCATGAGATTTCCCTTAACTCTCATGAGATTTCATAGTAAACTTCCTTTACCTGATTGGTGAAATAAAATGAGTGTGCATGAAAGCTTGCTCCTTCCGCTGTCCCGGGACATACATACTGATTTGCTGCTTAGAAGTCCTTTACAATTGGATGTGGCTACTGAGGAATTTTTTAGGTAAAATATCTTTATTTTTTACATAGAGATGTTTAGGTGATATTTTCTAGTCAGCTTTTTACAGTTATGCTGCAGCACTTTCAAGTGTTTCAAAATTTGGGTATCATGTCCCTTTAATCAGATGCAAGGAATCTTTGGAATGCGATCCATGACTTTTGCACCATACAGTACACCTTATGCCCAGGAAACGTTACAAGTCAAGCAATTTGTTCACTGCTCTCTGTGGGTTTTTCTTCTTATATTTGAATATTCGAGAATCTTTTTTTAAAAGGTTACAAAATAAAGGCTTAGCATCTAGATTGGTATCTAATAATATAAATTAATATCAGGTTTACACCACATCATTATACCAAAAGTGCCAAAAAAGGCATTCATTAAAATTAAACATGATCACAATAAACAGATGTGAATTCAACCTAAATTATAATAAAAGAATGAAAATTTAATGAGAAAAATAAAATAAATAGATAAACTATAGATGAAGGGTGTTCATTTTGCATCTCATTGTATGTTATTCCAACTCTAAGGCCAAATACCCCACTTGTCTTTTTTTATGTATTTATTTATTGAAGAATTTAAGTAAAAGTTGATGTTTTGTATCATTGTTTTAAAAAAAATACATAGATTTTCTTTGGAATAGAGAGAATGTACTACCTATTTTAATGAATGGCCCCTATTAGTATTATAGTGTAAAAAATACTGAGCGCTGAAAATAACGTTTGAGCAGTATTAATATAGTTATATAGCTGGTAAAGAAGCAATAAGGCAAGAAGATATTAATACAACTGTAAAACAGATTGCTAGTGTAAAGGGGAATAAAATGACACCAAGATAGTGAGAGGGTGTACCATAATTACTGATATTAGGGAATCTCGTATTAAATGTCACCTCTAGATGGCTATATCATATAAAATGTCACCTCTAGATGGCTATATCATATAAAATGTCACCTCTAGGTGGCTATATCATATATAATGTCACCTCTAGATGGCTATATATAATGTCACCTCTAGATGGCTATATCATATAAAATGTCACCTCTAGATGGCTATATCATATTAAATGTCACCTCTAGATGGCTACATCATCTATAATGTCACCTCTACATGGCTATTTCATATAAAATGTCACTTCTAGATAGCTATTAATCATTTTAGTAAATGCAATTATCCAAAACAAGTTTTGTTACATTACTTTTGGACATGACCAAAGGTACAAGCCTTCTGGCATCACACTATTCTATCTGAATCATAAACTTTTACTTTTAACTTTACTGCCACTTTAATTAAATCGTTAACACAGAAATAATCATAGGACAATTCAATCAAATTAGTGAAGTAGATTGAAAGTATAAATATCCATAGAAAACTGGAAACCTTTGATCCACTCACAAAACTTTCAAAAAGCAAATTCTATAACCATTTAGACGGCCACAATCCATTTTAAAAAGTCAAACAAATGTACAGTGGAAACTTTACTTTTCTCTTTCCTTCGTGGATTCCTTCTCATTTGCTCTTTAATCTATAACAGCCCTATGCTATTTTCCAGTACTCTAAAAAGAAAATCATAACAGATGTCACTTGATAAATTGTGGATTTCTTTTGCATATGTATTGAGTTTGCTTAAAGTATTAGTATTAGATATTGTTTTAATAAATGAGTCTAATGTATGATCTGGTTTGAGATATTTTTAAATGTTATACTAATTGCCTGTTTTCAGACTTAGGCTAGTTTAGATATTTTTTCATCATCAATAAGTTACATTTTTCTTTAGACTTTTATAAACAGAGAATAGATTGATCCCAGGGAATTACATTAAAGGCATATTTACTAGGCATGTGCATTTGTTTTCAGACGAATGGGAAAAACAATAATTTTGTTCCAAATTTGTTAAATTTCTGCAAAAACTATAAACCAACAAACCGAATGTACGCGAGAATAAAAAGCTTAGTTGATTTGTTTATGCTCTCAAAACCATTACTCTGGAGCTAATGGTATTTCTGCATGCAGATAGAGGTGGACAACGATTATCTGGCTTTGTTAAAGGACCACTCAATGCAGTAGAATTACATATTTAACAAGTGCATATTAAAAAGACAATGATTTAACACCTACTCTGAATTTCAAATAAGACACATTTATATTTTCTCCCATTTTCTGGCCCTCTGTATCATGTGACAGACATCAGCCAATCACAAACTAGTATAGTTATACCCTGTGAGCTTGTGCACATGCTCAGTAGGATCTTATTCCCCAGAAAGTGTGAATATTAAAAGACTGTGCAAAATGTGATAATGGAAGTGAATTGGAAAGTGTCTTAAAACTGCACGCTCTTTCTAAATCATAAAAGTTTGTTTTTAACTATTCATAATTTTACAGAAGTTCCCAAGGAGTGCTTAGGTAAAGGCAGGGCCGGCTCAAGCATGGAACCAAGTGGGTCAACGGACCCAGGTAGCACTTGACAAGGGGCAGCACTTAAGTGAATGAGTCCATTACTGTCAGACCCAGACCACTCGTGCCCTCTGTCTCCATGGGGGAAGTTGCAGGTTCCCAGCAGCATAAACGCATCATGCACAAAGACAAGTACCTGGTCAGGGGAGACATTCAAGGCGGGTCAAGTGCATCTCTTAACTAACTTCCTTTCCACATATTGCGCAACTGGGCATAGACATTGGTTGCATGCAGGTAGGCAGGCTCAGTAAGATCAGCGACCAGGCTTGTAAGTTGCTATGCTAATCAGTTATGTTACTATGGTGGGGGCAAGTCATTTTATTCTTTCACTCAGGCAGCACAATATCTTGAGCCGGCCCTGGGTAAAGTTGAACTATTGGGGCAGATAGTAGGTTGTCTGTTGTATGGAGGGAAGGTAATAAAATATAGCACACGCTTCACAAACTCAGGTGCAATAGAATGCATTTATGCTAATTATGATTTGTTACCCTTAGTTAGGAAGAAGGTGAATGAAAACCATATGCATATCTTGGGACAGATTCTGAGTGCAGTGCTAACAGTTACACGTGAGCGGTAAGGGGTAATCACAGGTGTTTGCACGTGTCAGGTTTTTCGATCGTATTACAAATTGAAAGTAAAAGCGATCGCGTTGGATTTGCACGTTCTTAGAGCTCTGGTTAAAGGGGCAGTCTACACCAGAATAAATATTGTTTTAGAAAATAAATAATCCCTTTATTACCTATTCCCCCGTTTTGCATAACCAACACACTTATATTAATATACTTTTTACCTCTGTGATTACCTTGTATCTAAGCATCTTCTGACAGCCCCCTGATCACGTGACTTTTTATTTATTATATTATCTATTGACTTGCATTTTTGCCATGTAGTGCAGTGTTATACTGACTCCTAAATAACTCCACGGGTGTGAGCACGTTATCTATATGGCCCACATGAACTAGCAGTCTCCTGTTGGGAAAAGCAAATAAAAAAGCATGTGACAAGAGGCTGTCTGTAGTGGCTTTGAAACAAGTAAACATTTAGAGGTTTAAAAGTTTTAAAGTATATTAATATAACAATGTTGGTTGTGAAAAGCTGGGAATGGGTATTAAAGGTACTATCTATCTTTTTAAACAAAAACACTTTTATTGTTGACTGTACCTTTAACTGTATCGCAAAACAAAAAAGTGTCACAAAACAAATCAAAAATACATTACAAAGTACAGTTACACTCATAAAAATACTATCTATTCCAAAAAAATATTTCACGCAAAATTTATAAGGGCTCAAAGATATGAGGTCTCAGGTTTTAGCAAAAAAAAACCGCAGGCAAAGGGCTTTAACATAAACATACACACATATACATGTCTAAATATGTATTAATGTGTGTATATATATATATATATATATATATATATATATATATACTGTAAATATGTTTAAATGTTTGTACCGATGTACTTACAGACATTTATACACATATAAAAACATAAATACATATGTATACATTTATAGACATATATATATAAGTTCATTGGACTTTTTTGCTGTTAAGAAAATGAAACCGTGAAAAAAAACTGTGTTGTTTATGAAATATTTATATTTAATTAAGGTTTTAACTATGTATTTACTGTAAATATTTCACATCCTAATGTTCTTCACATAGGGGAAAATGTTCTATGTATTTTTAAATAGATATTCCTATATATATCTGTATATATCTATACCTATATATAATCATGTATATATATATATATATATATATATATATATATATATATATATATATATATATATATATATATAGGTATAGATTGATATTGTACCAAAATACCATCAGATATATGTAGAAATATGTTTTTATGAATAAATAGAAAATTTTCTGTTCTGTAAAGAAGATTGGAATGTAAAATATTCATATTTTCAGGTTGGGTTAGTGCACTTGAGAATATGCGATTGTGTCTGTGCGTGATCAGGGGTTTTTTTCCTCCTTTTTGCTCCTTTGACTTCTATGGGGAAATAGGTTATTGCGCACACAATATTGTAAGTTTGACTTTTTGCGCACGACTGGTTAGCGTGCAAGCGATAACTTTTTGCTTTCAACTTGTAATGCGAGAGCAATCCGACGCATAAGCATAAAGCTTACTTCTAGCGGAGTTAATGATCAAGCGGGAGCTAGATAATTGATACCCCCGGCTAGCTCCAATGAACAGGGGGTGGTATTGCACAAGTATTTCTGTTGAAATGCTTGTGCAATAATTAATGCAACCATAATATTTTGCCATTATATGTATATTGTAAATATGTTTCTATGCAAAGATGTAATTAATCTATGTACATTTCAGTTTTGACCAGAATTTCCCTTTAAGTACTCATGCACCTGGTTTTCCTGTGCACGCTATCCAAGAACAGAACTCATGATGACTTTTCTCAGATGACTTTTTGCAAATTAAAGTGTACTGCAAAAAGGTATGAGTAGGCCACTTGCTGATCTGGTCAAAACTATCACAAAAACAGGATTTTGTTGACCTTTTTTATTTTTCACAAATTGCCTTTATTGTTTTAAATTGTCTTTTATTTTACTTAATGCTTGACCCTGTTTTGTTAAATTAGCTTTTATAAGAATTTTATGTTACAGTATGTGAGACGAATTAAGAGATGCAGTGAGCTGCACGAGAGACAATCTAGTTATGTGTTAGTTATGTGTTAAGCAATAAGGATTGCAAGATCTATGACAAGCAGCCAGAATCCATGGTCCAACATGTAATTAATTATTGAGTTAGTTATTTTATGATGAAATTGAGATTGCAAAAAAAAATAACAGCATTAGCATTATTTTAATTGTATTGATGAAACAACTTAATAATGTAGCTGATATGCTCCAAGAATGCTGACAAACAATATATTTCCATTTGGCAAAAGATGTATTTGGATGTAGAACGAGTTTCTATAATAATTACTATAAAATTAAAACCTTATTACACCTCATCACCTTATTACACCTTATCACCTTATTACACCTTATCACCATATATATACACATATATACACAATATATATATATATATATATATATATATATATATATATATATATATATATATATATATATATGTATATACAGTATATATAGTATCCCACAAAATTGAGTACACCTCTCACATTTTTGTAAATATTTTATCATATCCTTTAATGTGACAACACTGAAGAAATGACACTTTGCTACAATGTAAAGTAGTGAGTGTACAGCCTGTATAACAGTGTCAATTTGCTGTCCCCTCAAAATAACTCAACACACAGCCATTAATGTCTAAACCATTGGCAACAAAAGTGAGTACACTCCTAAGTGGAAATGTCCAAATTGGGCCAAAAGTGTCAATATTTTGTGTGGCCACCATTATTTTCCAGCACTGCCTTAACCCTCTTGGGCATGGAGTTCACCAGAGCTTCACAGGTTGCCACTGGAGTCCCCTTTCACTCCTCCATGACAACATCACAGAGCTGGTGGATGTTAGAGACCTTGCGCTCCCCCACCTTCCGTTTGAGGATGCCCCACAGATGCTCAATAGGGTTTAGGTCTGCAGACATGCTTGGCCACTCCATCACCTTGACTCTCAGCTTCTTATGCAAGGCAGTGGTCATCTTGGAAGTTTGTTTGGGGTTATTATCATGTTGGAATACTGCCCTGCGGCCCAGTCTCCAAAGGAAGAGGATCATGCTCTGCTTCATTATGTCACAGTACATGTTGGCATTCATTGTTCCCTCAATGAACTGTAGCTTCCCAGTGTCAGCAGAACTCATGCAGGACCAGACCATGACACTCCCACCACCATGCTTGACTGAAGGCAAGACACACTTGTCTTTGTACTCCTCACCTGGTTGCAGCCACACACGCTTGACACCATCTGAACCAAATACGTTTATCTTGGTCTCATCGGACCACAGGACAGGGTTCCAGTAATCCATGTGCTTAGTCTGCTTGTCTTCAGGCTTCCTTCTGGGAAGAGGCTTACTTCTGGGACGACAGCCATGCAGACCAATTTGATGCAGTGTGCACTGTATGTTCTGACCCCTGACAGGCTGACCCCCCACCCCTTCAACCTCTGCAGCAATGCTGGCAGCACTCATATGTCTATTTCCAAAAGACAACCTCTGGATATGATGCTGAGCATGTGCACTCAACTTCTTTGGTCGACCATGGTGAGGCCTGTTCTGAGTGGAACCTGTCCTGTGAAACCGCTGTATGGTCTTGCCCACCGTGCTGCAGTTCAGTTTCAGGGTCTTGGCAATCTTATTATAGCCTAGGCCATCTTTATGTAGAGCAACAATTCTTTTTTCCAGATCCTCAGAGAGTTCTTTGTCATGAGGTGCCATGTTGAACTTCCAGTGACCAGTATGAGAGAATGTGAGAGTGATAACACCAAATTTAACACAACTGCTCCCCATTCGCACCTGATACCTTGTAACACTAATGAGTCACATGACACCGGGGAGGGAAAATGGCTAATTGGGCCCAATTTGGACATTTCCACATAGGGGTATACTCACTTTTGTTGCCAAAGGTTTAGACATTAATGGCTGTGTGTTGAGTTATTTTGAGGGGACAGCACATCTACACTGTTATACATGCTGTACACTCACTACCTTATATTGTAGCAAAGTGTAATTGTTTTCAGTGTTGTCACATGAAAATATATAATAAAATATTTACAAAAATGTGAGGGGTGTACGTACTTTTGTGGGATACTGTATATATATTGAAGTTTAGCTATAAAATGGAGCAAATCTGAGTAAAAAAGTTTTTCTCATGTGTTAGGCAATGATATCAGCTGCCAAAGGTCTACTTTATTATACAGGTTCTTTTCTTGTCAAGTGCTAGCTAAATCTACAACTCACTCTTTATACTTCTATGTACTGTGCATCTTGTCAGCATTAATCATATTTTATGTACTGTGATACTTTATTACAAATACATACTTGACAACATTTTCTGATAGTAATATCCTGGACCAGGGAACAAAAGCTTGTCGGCCTGGTGGCAAGGTCATGGAAACTCAGGGGCTGGGCCAAGCAGGCTGTGGGTGTGACTGAGAATTCTGGAGATGTGGCTGGGCATTTGTAGGCAGATTAAGGGAACGGAAAGTGACAGAAGAGATAAAGCGAATAGAAAAAAAATCCATGTAGTGCTTAATACATTGTGTCTATAGGGAAGGACAGAAAACAAGGTAATAATCTTAGGGAATCACTAATAAACAGAGATTAGACTTTCTGGCCTGCTAGGTATGTAGTGGAATTTGAAAATTCCAAAAGGTACTAAAATGTTGCACTTAGTATACATATAGGGTAGCTAAATCAATGAGTATGAGGAGAGAACATTGAATGGAAGGTATAAGCTTGTACAATGTGTGGGTGTGAGAATGTTGGCACTTGTATGTCCTTGGGGCAGTCACTCCAGAGTTAATGCTAATTGCAAATATAAAGTGCCAGGACCAGGTAACCTGCTACTTAAAAACCTCTCCCCTTCTCTTTGGAAATCATAGAAGAGAATACATTGTTTATTTGTCCAAATACACCAATATATTGCTTCAAACTCCAAAATGGTGAAAAAGAGTATCAGCATACTGATTATAAAGTATTTGTATGCAATCAAATGCTGAGTTTATAATTTGTTAATTGCATCAGTTTATAGCCCAAACTATGCTATTTTGTAAGAAGGAGGTCACTCTGTCTGTCTGTATATCAATAAGATTACTGGTATATTAAGTGTATTTCTATTTTTTTATTTTTATTTTAATAAGGTTTTTATTTTTTCCAATAAATAGTAAAACAACTGTACGACCAAAGTGTACTGCAAATACAGTCACATATTTGTGTATGAATACAATACTGCAACATCAAATGTGTTAACAGTACAACAAGAATCAAATGACCTTGAGGGCCCCAGCTATCCTTCATATTCCTAGGGGAGCTAGCTGGGTCCATCCATCAGATTCAATAATAAGAGGGAAGGGGGAAGGGATGGGGGGAGGGGAGCATGGGGGGGAAGGGGACCACAGAACTAAGATAATTGGGGTACAGGCCAATTTCAGGATATCTCTATGGGCTGGGGGGGTGGGGGGGGGCATAAGCCCTAAATCAAACTATTCTAAGTCTCAAAGTTGGGGAGCCATAGTATATCAAAACTACCTTTCCATTCTTACCATATTAATTCGAAAAGGTCAGATTTTCCCATAGAGTAATATATGTTTTTTTCCATAGAGTATATGTATGCCATTAGGGAAACTACTTCCAACCATGCGGGAGGGCATGTTCTTTTCCATGCTCTGGCTATGGTGAGTTTAACAGCGGAAAATAGAAAATACAAAGTGTGCCCTGAAGTCTGTAATTTACACGTTACTATATGAAGAAGAGCTACTTCTGGGGTCTTGGGAAGGGAGATTCCCATGTATGTTAGTGTGGTAAAGCACTTAGTCCATAACGGTTTTAGTTTAGGACAATTCCACCAGATGTGGGTCATGTCTCCTATGTGGGCGCAGTCCCTCCAACAGGACGGGGAAACCGTGGGGAAAAGTGTGGCTAACCTTGTTGGGACATAGTAACAATGCATGAGAAGTTTAATGTAAGTTTCATATATAGTAACACAGTGTAATACTTTTTTCGTGAGCAAGAATGTACGGTGCCATTCCTTGGTAGGGACTGACATATTCAACTTCTGTTCCCATTTAAGGATGTGTGGGGCTTTATCAACTGGAGATGCACCTTCCATTAGAGTGTAATGTAGGGATAGTGGTTTGCCTAATCGAAGTCCCTGCTGCCACCTGGCTTCCCATATAGTTAACTGGCAAGACTATGAGGGTTTAAAGCCCCATCTAGATAGCAAACTAATTACCCTAATGTATTCAAAGGTCATGAAAGTTGGGATGGGCAGGGGGCTATTAATGTGAGATAGTTCCACATAGGTTCCTTGGGAGGTTGTAGACCATAGGTCCGCTACTTTAAAGATACCCAACCCAGTCCATGTGACTGGGTGTGAGTCCGGCAGGCCTGTAAGAAGGCCTGCGATAGTGGTTATTGGAGATGGATGGGGGGCCACCTGTTTATAGTGTCGTAGGTGTTCCAAGCCTGCTAGACATTCTTGGATCACCGGGTTCGTTACACTGAGAAGTCTCCTACAATGGGGAGGTGTCCAGATTAAGTCCTTCAGGGACAGATTGTATGGTAGAGAGGCCTGTTCTAGGCTCCTCCATTTACTATCTGAATCTATTACACCCCACTGAGATATATGTGTGAGCATTGCCGCCTCATAGTATCTAGATATGGACGGAGGCCACCCCCCCATCCATTCTAGGGTACAAACATTTATGGGCTATGCGAGGGGGTTTGCCTTGCCAGATATATTTGGTACATGAACTCTGAAACTGCAGGAGAAGAGATCGAGAGACCCTAATAGGCAGACATCTGAAGGTATATGTAAGTTTAGGGAGGTAGCTCATTTTAAGGGCAGCGATACGACCTAACCATGAGACAGTTTTGAAGTTCCACTTCCGGCCCAAGGACCGGAGTTCTGAGAGTAGGGGCTTGTAATTATCGTCTAGTATTTGGGGAAACGAATTGGATAGTTTAATGCCCAAATGGGAAATATGGGAATTATTAACTACAAATTTGTATCTGCCGTGTATGTGTTTGGAGGCATCTTCAGAAAAACCTTGTACATATATTTCGGATTTATTGTGATTTAATTTATAGTATGAGAAAGCCCTAAATGTCTCCAACAGGGATAGGAGTTTAGGAATCTTTTGTAGGGGTTTGGAGGTGAATATTGTTGTGTCATCAGCAAATAAAGCCACCTTGTGTATTGTACCGTGGAGTGTAACTCCTACAATATCCCTACTTTCCCTGATGGCAGCAGCTAGTGGCTCAATCGCCAGTGCAAAAAGGATGGGAGAGAGGGGGCAGCCCTGATGCGTGCCGTTAGAGATGGGGAAAGATGGGGAAAAAACCCTAGGCCCCTGACCGATGCCATGGGAGCGGAATATAGGGCTTTCACTGCTTGAATAATCTGAGTTGGGAACTCTCCACAAATATTCCCAACAGACCCAGTCAAAGGCCTTCTCTGCATCAAGGGAGAGTACAGCTAAGGGCCTATTCAACCTCTTAGCTTCACATAGGATGTTCAGCAGCCTCCTAGTATTGTCCAGGCCCTCTCGTCCCAGGATGAAGCCCACTTGGTCCGGATTGAAGAGGGAAGGTAGTAGTCTCGCTAATCTGTTGGCCAGAATCTTAGCATAAATTTTAACATCTGTATTAATAAGTGATATAGGTCTATAGTTATTGCATAATGTTGGGTCCTTGTTAGGTTTGGGTAGGGTAATGATAGAAGCTTCAAGGAACTCTCCCCTAAACTTGCCCTCGTCCATTGCTAATTTGAAGAATCTGGTAAGAATGGTTGAGATTTCATTGTAGTATGTTTTGTAAAATATTGCAGTGAAGCCATCTGGGCCTAGGGCCTTAAGAGATTTTAAGTTTTTAATTACTTGTTTCACTTCTTGACAAGTGATAGGTACATCTATAAGTTCCTTTTGTGTTTCATCTAGGGTGGGGAGTTTCAAAGAGTGCAGGAACGGCCTATATGTGCTGATGGATATTGTTCAAGCCCCACCTGATCATGGATATTGTAAAGTGAGGAATAGTAATCACTAAACTGCTGGCCAATTAGAGATGGAAGCCTGGTGACCTGTGTGCCTCGTTTAAGCTTGTGAATGCGTGACGCTCCCCTAACCTGCCTAATTTTATTAGAGAGAATGGTGTCTGCTGTATTACCCTTCGATTACACATGCTGTTTTAATTTAAAGAGGTTGTTTTGGGTCTTTCTAAATTCTAATTGGCAAATGTGTTTTTTGAGGTCCTTGACCTCCTGCCTCAAATCTTCTGTGTCTGAGGTGCATTGTTGTAATTCTAGGGAGCGTAGCCGACAGTGTGCCTGGGACAGGGAAAGGCCCGTCTGTTTTCTTAGGTGTGTCTGTTTACGGATAAATAGGCCTCGAGAGGTAGCTTCGAATGCCCCCCAAATCATGTCATCTCGAACCTCAGGGGAATCATTCATTTGTAATGTGATTTTTATTTCCTTCCAAAGTTCCTCTCTAAAAGGTATATCTGCCAGGAGATGATGGGGCAGTCTCCATGTAGGTCTAGTTCTGGTGGTGTGTTTAGCATCAAGGTCTAGTATGACCTGGTCATGGTCAGACCAAGGGCATATGTGGATACTCGCGGATTAAACACGGTCTAGAGTTTCAGGGTGGCAGAAAAAATAGTCAAGTCTGGAGAATGTGGAGTGAGGGTGAGAAAAATTGGTGTAGTCTTTGTCACGTGGGTGTAGGGACCTCCAAATATCAAAATAATTAAACTTGGTCATAAGCTCCCTAAATCTACCGCTCAGAGAGTCTGGGGTAACGGCTCACCCCTGAGTGGGTATCTTTTCCTATCAAGCCCATTATCCCACACCATATTCAGGTCGCCCGCTAGGATCACCCTACCCTATTTGAACTGTTCAACTTTTGTTCACAATCTTCCTCAGGTATCTATGCTGAGAAGTATTTGGTAGATAGACTGAGACTAAAGTATAGGTAACATGATCGAGGTTACAAACTAGAATAAGGTACCTTGCTTGGGGGTCCCTAATCACCTGGAGGGGCTCAAACGCTACCCTTTTGTGGACCGATATGGCCACACCTCTAGCTTTTTTTGAGTATGAGGCTACCTCAATGACGGGGAAGTCCTGGGAAATGTATGCGGGGGTTATCAGCAAGTAGGTGCGTTTCTTGGAGAAAGGCCACATCTGCCTTGGAAACGTAGGGATCTGGCGAGAAGGCTCCTCTTTCCCACTGTGTTTAAGCCTCTAACATTATGGTGAGAAACCTAAGAGAAGATATTTGTGAATCTATATCCTATATAGCTTTGTTCAGGGAGGTGGTCTGGATCTGGGGTAGAAGGGGGGTAGGAGGAAGGAAAGGATTCTGTGGAAGTAGTCCACCTGTACGGAGCCCTTGTATGGGCTCCTAAGTCTTGGGGGGAGCTAACGTGGGCTAAAAGAATGGAGGCTAGGATGAATAGCCCCACTCTCTATATAAACATATCAAACACATAGAATAACAAAACTTTTCAAGCTATAACCATGCTAATTATGACCTTTAAAGGATACAATCCCAACAGTATCTAACAAGAGACAGTCACTGAAAGTCTTCAGCAGGCCTTTAAGTGGGCAAGGCTTGGGGCCTCAAGGAGTGGTAAGGGGGACTGTGTTTCTGTCGCTTGGGTCTCTGTTCTTTGAGTGTCCATTAAGGGGCCGAGACCCTGAGGCGAGATTGGGCCACCGCTTGGTTTCCCAGGTCTGGCTGGAGACCCAAGTTGGCAAGAAGGGTGCTGCCCAGAGAGGGAGAAGTTATGACATGGGTCTGGTTGTCCTTTGACACTATGAGTTTGGTAGGGAAACCCCATCTGTATTTAATGTTAGCCCTCCTAAGTTGAGAGGTAAGAGGGGCGTACAGCCTACGTTGTTGTAGAGTATAGGGCGAAAGATCCAGCAGTAACTGTATGTCCTTAAAAGTCTCAGGCAAGGATAGCTTACTGAAAGCTGCTTGCATCAGGAGGTCTTTGAAAGTGAAATGGTGGAAACAAACCACTACGTCCTTTGGTTTTTCAGATGACACTGACCTTGGTCTAAAAGCCCTATGAGCTCGCTCCATGGTGTGCGAAGTGCCCTCCAGGGGGCCTAAGAGTGCAACATAAAGCGATTTGAGGAACTCCTGAAGGTCGCCTGCTTTCACTGTCTCAGGGATGCCTCTAAAGCAGATATTGTTCCTTCTGGCCCTGTCTTCAATATCGGCCAGGTTTAATTCAAGCTGATTGATTTGTTCCACAAGGTTCTCTGCATAAGAGAGCAGGTTTGAGTGGTCCATGGCTAGATCATCATGTTGTCTCTCAAGGGTGTCCACTCTGTCTCCAATTTCCGCTATGTCTTTCTTGAGCTCTTGTTGCTAACATTTTCTGCAATGTGTTTTCTGTTATATAATGATTAAGGTGGGTAGCAGACCGAGAACTCGATTGGGAGCCCTCATCCTGCAACTCAGGATCGCTAGCCACTCTCCTCTGAGAGTTCTGCTCTTTACGAGGCTGAGAGAAATGATCAAGGACAGACTTCTGATTCCCAGCTGGGGTCCTGGGGTTTCTTCTTGAAGTGTGTGGCATGATGTATTCGTATGAAAGGTATAGGGCAGCCCCTCAAGGTTGGTCGGCCCTGAACACTATGAACATTGTAAAGGAAACAAAAACAGCCAAGACCTGCACTTAACTTATGAATCTGTACTAAATCATTTATAGCTTGCAATAAAGAATGAGAGCGGGGCTAGACATCATCCAATTGTAGAGGTCACATCTAGAACATTTCAATTTACTTCATATCAAAAGGTACAGTGTGAGAGCCAACCCGCGTGAGTAAGGTAGTCCCTATGGACCCCCCTCCGCACCTCGGGGAATGGGGGTACAACCAAAAGGAAGGGAAAAAGGAATGGGGCAGTGACCAGCCCAGACAAGCAGGGCCGGAAAGGAGGAGGCGCAGAGAGGTCCACAACAAAAAGTCCCCTTTCGTGAGTGTATCTAGCCTGGTGCAGTGTGGATGTTGTCAGGCAGAGAACTACGGTGTAAGGAGATGAGGCTAATATGGGAGGCTATCCCTGGGGGGTTGATATATGGAATACTAATCTAGGCTTGAATTAAACGGAAATTGGAAGTGAACCCTCGGGGGTACTACCACTTCTTATGGGACTTCCTCTCAGGTTCCAGGAGGCTTACTCAGGGGTCCTTTAGTGGGGGGATATAACCCACCAATAATAGCTTGTCAGGAAAGGGGGGAGTGGGCACAGCTTATACCTAAGGGAAAATGAAATGTTAGCCAGTATAGGGCAAAAGCCCCCCAAGTGTAGTTATACAATATAGGCCGGTAAATAGATAACAAGGTATATTACAATTGCTCCCAGAGATGATAAAAACGACACTACACTTTGAGAGTTCCCTCAAAGATACCTCAGCCATCGCAGCAGCTATTGCTTTAAATACAGAAACCTTGATGTGGGGGGGAATGAGACTCAGGTAGTTTTAACAGATAGGTACTAGCCGAGCACAGGCCAAATGTGAGAGTGATAGGGGGACAGATGTCCCACTAGACTAGGCAAGGTGTGTGCTATGTGTGAGGAAGATTACAAGGGAATATTATAAACCTGTATGTTGCCTGAAATGTGGGGTTTGGTGTGTGGTTTGTGTAGTGAGAAGTTATGGGTATGTGTTTAGGTGATTTTGTGTTAGTAGCACATATAGGTAATAAACAGACAAGATAAGCATAAGCATGAAATAACACTCCACACCGGGTAGAACCACAGAGATACATACGCTGTCGAAGCAGCCCAAATGTAATGCTATAAATGAGTTCCTAATTGACCAAGTTAGTAACCTGATAATGAAATTGCAGGGAGCTATAATCCCTAAAACCTGTAAGGTGTTATGCTGGTTTGGATCCTAGTTAGGGAGTACTTAGTATGAACCACTTACAGGTAATAACTTCTGTTCGCCCTCTCAGGGGGCCATAATGCAGGGCAACGTCCTAAGTGGATTCCTTTTGAACCCCAGGTCAGATCATCCCACATTCATTTGGGTTATATCAGGTTATATATAAGTGGGGCTATCGTCCCGTATGGCAACCCCAAGAACTTGTAGACTTGGCCTGTAGGACCTCAGAGGGCCAGATTATGTTGCAAGGGTATGTGGGGCAGGCCGAGTAGCTGTATGATAATTATTTGCGGTGGATGGGCGCCCAGTACACAGACCCTCCAAGAGATAGTGAAATGAATGACCTCTAATCCGAATTGGGGGACAGGGCTTTATATAAAGTCAGTTTGTTAACGTGGTAAGGTAGATATGTGACACTCGGGTGCCCCTTCAAGCAAATATCAATAGGTACCTGAGTTTCTCCACGTGGGTGAAGGCCAAGATATCCGTTCTTGTCCACTGGCCCCTGTGATCCGTATGATATGAATGGAGAGGTAAGTATTTCAGGCACTAACCTCCATGGGCCCCACCTCCATCAGCACACCCCAGTGGATTAAGTGAATGCTTCTATACACGAGGCCAAATGGCGGCCACTCGAGCTGCATGACAGAGGCGGCTTGACCTGCAAGCTGGGATGTGTTGCGGACTCACTAGCCCCTGCTCAGCTTTGATGAGCCTCGATTGCCCTCTCTAAGGATGTCGGCAGGCTAACTTTGTCACTGGTAGCAGCTCCTCGCCTCCTCCTCTGTGTCCTCCAGTATGGTCAGAGATGGATGCCGCTCGTCTCCTCTATCTTTTGCCCATAGTTTCAAGCAGAGTCTTCCTCTGTGCTCCGGAGTGGAGCCCTGACCCTCCAGGAGCACACCACGAGTCAGAAGCGGGCAGCAAGGGCGGAGAGCCGGATGTATCAGCCGATGTCTTCTCCTGTTCAGCTTCTGACAATAAGGCACGTTAAGCTGGGTCAGATCTCGGGCCAAAAAGCGCCTCTTGAGCCATTGCAGGTTTCTTAATTGGTGTTCGGGGATGACCTATAAGCCTCCATCAAGTCCTCCTCCTCTGCAGCTTGTGGGGTGCGTGGTCTGTAAAGGAGCAAACACCCAGTGAACAATCAAAGGTCTATGGAACTCCTCCAAAAATATATTTGCAATGTTCTCAAACAGGTCAAGGTGCTGATTTCAAGAAAATCAAGCTTCTGAGGTGAGAATATCCTCTTTTAAGGCCCTTTTGTAGGAGAGTTTCACGGAGCTCCTGTAACACACGTCCACACAGTATGGCGGTTATCTCTGCCCCATTTTGTTTTATTTTTAAGCATTTTCTGTATAATTGAGTTTTGAGTTTAGTTTACCTTTAACCAGTAGTGTCGGTACACATGCCAAGCCACTTGCAAAACAGCAGGCAGCTGACTGGCATTGTAGTCAGTTAACCCCAGACCAGCCTGGCTGCAATGCCCAGTTGGAGAAATCACACAGATTATCAAACAACACACAGAATAGTCAGCACTCACTTGGATACACACAGCTAGGCTAAAAGCATAACATTGAAAAGTTTGTTACAGCATTTGACCAAACGGCTCAGAAACCACTTAACGGTCTCTTCTTACCTGGATCCCACTTCACAGCCAACACATACTGACTTACAAACAAACTGAGAACTCCCAAGGATGTCACAGCAAAGTGTAACATGCCCTAGACACATACAAAAACCCAGAAGGGGACTTTACTTTCAAACCGTAGTGGGTACACACCCCAAGTCACTTTTCGGTGACTCAGGTAATTTAGGTCATAGTGCATGTGTAGGGAGCAAATTACCTTCCTGCTTTATTATATGGAACCCTTACATGCCCATTAACCAATCAAAAAGTCTATAACATTAAACAGCACATCAATGGCCAGAGTAAAATGTTGCCATTAGAAGTGTAACAATTCTTTGGTTCATAAACCTGTTCATATAAACTTAATAAGAAAAACATGTTTTGTGCCATTAAATATACAGCATAAGCCTAAAACCTTTTTTTATATTAACATGATGCATTACTATGCAACTCTTTATTATGTTATGTAAGCATTCCTTACAGTATAATGAAAGATCAGAAAGGTTTGCAAACTGTGGTCACTCGGCACAATACAAGGTTTACCCAAACATAGTGGAGTTATATTGAACAAATAAAAGTCTTAGTGGTATGTTAAAAAAAAGAAAAAGCCTTGTTTATTGATCCTCACCAAAAAGAACAAACCTGACTCCGCCTCCTACAATGTGCACTGTGTTCTTGGCACTGTGTGCTTCCTGGCTTCCTGTATTACTCATGTTTTTCAGTGTCCTCAGATTCCCTAGCATTACACGTGTATTCAATTATTGCGAAAGAACAGCCTGGAGATCTGCATCGTCTACACAGTAACAGTCTTCATTCTCACAGGGGGTTTTCAGACACTGTCTTCAAATATTCAGTTGGATAATTCTTTGCCAAAGGAATTTTGTTGGCATTTTTCTGCATTTTTTTTTAACAGGCTGAAACAGTAAAACAAAAAAAAAAAAAAGACGTTGAACATTTTGCTATAAACATACTATGTACTGGTTTAATAACTAGTTGTTTATTGCTCTTTCATAATTTCCTGCCTTTATTAGAAGAAATATGAAGATCACATCAATACATTCCATGTGCATTTATTAAATAATATGTGCAAACATTAAATGGAAATTCTAGTAAAATGATTGTTTTTAACAAATTCTATTAATGGGTTATTTGCATACCTGTTAAAAATGTTGATACTTAGAACAATATTCTAGATAATTGCTTCTATTGTAAAGAATGAGAGGGGCACATTGAGAGAGAGGAGCTGAACCATGACCACACAGATGAGTGAAAGGGCACAGCCTGTGAGAGGGATCTGAGCTAGCAAGAAGCCAAGACAGAGAGTCATGTCCACCAGTAACACAGAGGAGTGACATGGTAACACAGAGGAGTGACATGGTAACACAGAGGAGTGACATGGTAACACAGAGGAGTGACATGGTAACACAGAGGAGTGACAGAATATAGCCTGTGAGAGGAAGCTGAGCTAGCAAGAAGCCAAGAGAGAGAGAGACATGCCTGCCAATGACAATGGAGGGCCTGCTAGTGGGCCTGTAACAAAATTAAGGGCAGGGAGAGAGAAGAGTTAAAGCCTAGAACAGGGGGAGGTGACGCCCACTAGGTGCTGGTCTAGGGGTTCTTCCCCCTTACGAATTGCAGGCCGAAGAAGTCAGCAAATTCCAACTTTCTCTCTCTGCCATCGGTCAGTAGGGGTTAAGAAAGTGAGTAGATGATGCCACCAGTTGGATGATCTTGGTACAAGTTCTAGTTATTCATTGATCCAAGTGTTGCCTAATATTGATATATTAGCTGTGGTTAAGAAGTTTATGTTAATAAACGTGACCATGACCGGTCTTTCTCCCAAGCATGGTGTTTGTGTATTTATTGATAAGTTGTGCATTTAGACAACGTAAAGACATAATAGGAGGTTTATCTCTTATGGTCGGGGCATGGCAACAGAGAGGAGTGAGAGAACATAGGTTGTGAGAGGAAGCTGAGCTAGCAAGAAGACAAGAGAGAAAGACATGTACGCCAATGACAATTGCCGGGTCATGGTACGTGTTCATTCTAAGACCAGTTTTATGTGCAGCCCAGCAGTGAAACAGTTAATTAGGTAACCACACCCTGCAATTAGCAAACATTGCACAATGCAGACTGCAAGGTATGGTTCTCTTATTAACTGTTTCCTTGCTGGGTTGCACACAAAACTGGCCTTAGAGTGAACACTAGTTATGGTAACACAGAGTAGTGAGAGAACAAAACATGTGAGATGAGATGAGTTGAGCTCATGAGGAGCTGAGAGAGAGAGGTGCCCAGTCACTGGCAATGGCTGGGTCACGGTTACTCAGAGGTGTGAGAGAACATAGCCTGTGAGAGGTGCTGGGCTAGCAAGTAGCGAAGAGAGAGACATGTTCATGACTGAGTCATGGTAACAGACGAATGAGAGAACATTACCGGTTAGATGAGCTGAGTTTGCAAGAAGCCTAGAGAGAGAGATGGACAAGCCCATCTGACGACAATGGCCGGGTCATGGTAACAAAGAAGAGTGAGAGAACATAACCTTGAAAGGAGCTGGACTAGCAAGAAGCCGAGAGAGAGGGTAGATTGGCATTAGCTGGCAACAGAAAAGGGTGGCAGAATTTAGGGTTCATGTTGAGGCTGGACCAATGAGAGAGAAAGGTGAGAGAAGCACCGTCTGTGAGAGGGGCTGAGAATTTTACCTAACTCTAATAAAATTGCACAATTGTTTTTAAGGAAGCTGGTTCTCCAGGAAACTAGATCTGTAAAACCTTTGATGACCTGTGGTTGAATACTTTTTTAAACATACATAGCACATATGTATCCATGAGTAATGAAATCCTTTTAAGTTGAATATAGATGATGTTATCCATTTACCCATACTGATTTTTCTATGAACCAGGCCAGGACCGGCCATAGGGAGTACAGGGCAAATGTCTGGTGGGACGGGCTGTCATTTGGACCTTGCTGCTATATAGAAGCCCCACCATCTCTTAATATGGGTTGCTGTTACAGTCTGACTATTTTGCAAAGCACAGAGTATATTTTCTGACTGTAAAGCAGAGATACCGAAGAGAAATCTGGTCTATTATGGCTACCTGGCTGACAGAGGTCTAACTGATGTGGACTGCTCCTTCATTAAATGCCCGGACCTATTTTCTGGTCCCAGTTCAATCCTGTTGTAAATAATTTTATTTTGGGTTCAAGCAGTATAGCAACATATTACTTGATCACTGGTTGTGTTCCAAGTACATCAATAAGCACCTAACTTAGGGCCGATTATGAGTGGAGCTATAACAGGTACAGCGAAAAAAAAGGTTTATCACAGGTGTTTGCATATAAGTGTACATATGTTCTCTATGTTCATATATGTACTTATAGACATATATACACATATAAACACATGACATAAATACATATGTACACATATAAAGACATATATAGAAGTGTATTGGAGCCCATTGCAGTTAAGTAGATGAAAACATGTTAAATTATAGTTATGCAATATTCATATTTAATAAAGTGTTATACTGTGTATTTACTGTAAATATTCCACATTCCAATGTTCTGCACATAGCAGAATATGTTTTAAGTATTTCTAAATAGATATTTATTTTTATATATATATATATATATATATATATATATATATATATGTGTGTGTGTGTGTGTGTGTGTGTGTGTGTATATATATATATATGTATATATACCTATATATAATCATGTATAAATACTGTATATAGCTATATATACGTATATTGTACCAAAATACCATCAGATATATGTAGAAATATGTATTTTTAACTATATATTAGCTGGTGTATTGTCTACAGTTTTTTTTTTTGTGTATTGTATACACTTTTTATTTTCCAATAAAAATTTTTTTTGCCAAATATTGATAGGCGCTCTACCTTAAGGTAAACCTTTTTAAAATTTTCCAGATTTGCCAGATTAATATTTTTTACATGTTTTCAGGACTTTTCGACTTCCAACATGAGGGGGGTTTTCAAAGCATTAGCGGTTTATGATTGTGATCACTCTAAAAAGTATACTCCATATTATTTGTAGCATCATTTTCAAGTGATGCAGCAATTGTATACAAAGTAATAACAGCACTAAAAATGTACTCTATTAAATAAATCTGTTATATAATTTAGTCTGATACAAATGCCAAGATGAATTGCTTGGAAAAAAAAATACATTTGGGCAACACCTGTTCAACAGTTTTGAGTTACAGTAAAAACAGATAATGAAAAAAAGAGAACTTAGGGGATTTTGCACACTTAAAACTGAAATCAGTTAAACAAACTGTATCTAAAATTGGCAAGAACATATTCATGTCAGGATATTCCTTTGTGTCTCAAAACTAATATGTGAACACGTGCAGTTAATACAATTTATGAGTGCCCTGTGTTGTTGCATTCCATTCCATTTGATTAGAGATTGCCATTCCAATGTTTATTTTGCTTACTTTTCTGTGGCATTCCAATATATTACAAGTGACTCCTCTTGAGTTAGTTAAGCCTCCCTGATTATGTATGCAATATAACTGGAACATCAGATTTTCTTATTCTATGACAGGGTAAATATGCAAAAAACTTTTAAAACATGCCTGTGGGATTGTAATGGTTGTTTCTACAGACACAAATGATTAAAAATCAACAGGACAACTAATTGATTCCATGCTGATGCTATCTCACATGTTTGAGAGCCTTTTTTAACTTTTATATCAGTTAACCTATGTGCAACTAATCAATTCATATTGAGGTGTGCACAAGAAAAGAATTTGGTTTGTTTTGCGAATACTCATTGCCCATGCTATTCGGTATTTGTTTCATTTTAAACTAAGCAAATTCTGAATATTCATGGAACTTTCACATGTAGGGGGCGATTTATCAATGTGCGGGCAGACATGATCCGCCCCCCATCGATAAATGCCGTCAGCATACGTTGTCAGCATTTATCATTGCTCAAGCATTTCTAGTGAAATGATTGTGCAATGCCGCCCCCTGCACATTTGCGGCCATTCGGCAAGCCTTCAGGTGGCGAGATAGCAAACATCCCGATCGGATCCGATCGGGATGATTGCTGTCTGCCACCTGAAGGTTCGCTCGGAAACTTCTGCATTCGCAGTATGGTAAATCGGCCTGTAGTGTTAAATACTTACCTTGAGCGTGCTGGAGAGCCGCACTAATCCTAATCCTTCTTCACAGAGCCCCAGAGTGCACTAATAGGATAGGAGACATTGTGTGGCAATTCCAAGGGCCTGCGCTTTCAATAGGGCTCCAACTGTAATCTAGGCTTTTATTAGTTTAGGGTTATATACAAGGAATGAATTACTGGAATAGACATCCAAGATCTTCTTCTCTTCTCCTTTCTTGTTATCCCCTCACATTTCCAACCGCAAGACATTTATGGAAGTAAACATGTCCGGTGGAACTCTCTGCTATGTTTCTCAAAGTTATCCCCAGGCTTTAAGAGTTTTAAGCATTTCCTAGTACACACCTGAACAAAAATGCATGAACCTACACTAAGCTAATTGTCTGCTTTATCACATCACAGCCATATTGTCTTCTTATTGCTTCCCCTTGTGCACCCTTTAGCATGTAAGCTCAGTATCCATCTTTCCTATATCTCTGGCAAGACCTTTAAACCGTTTAACACCTTTTTAATATCTTCTGTAATTTAGATCATGTCATCCTACACCAAGGGGCCTACTTATCAAAACATCAACTATGTTGCATTCACGGGCGTCAATACGTTCGCCACACATCGCCGGACATCACGGCCCCGGATCTGAATACGATCTCCTTATTTACTAAAAATGCTGTCAAAAACACGTGCGTCAAGTATGATGCAAAGAGCATCGTACTGTTGTTAACTAACAGTCATCGGTCTCGCCACTATTCAGGATTTTCCCTACTTTATTTATACCATTTCATTACTGTCCACGAACAAGCATTTCTCTTTAGCACATTATTGTATATAGTGTAAATGTATTCTATCTTTTTCTGAGCAGGACTAATTGCGAATATAGCAAGTAGCGACATATTTGGTGCAAAGTGGAGAGTGAATTATTCTAATTCTTTTTAATATTGTACAACATGTTTTAGTATGTACAGTATATACACAAACATATATATGTCATGTCAGAAATCTTTTGCAAATATATTTACATGTCCCTAAGTTACTTTTTTTGTTCAAAACAATGTTGTCTGTCATATCTCTGTGTTTATTTATACCACTATATGTATATAGTGTAAATTTATTATTATTCTGAGCAGGAATAATTGCGAATATAACGTAATCTGAGAATCATATGTATTTATTTCCAATCAATGGATATTTTAAAGGGATAGGAAAGTAAAAATTTAAGTTGCATGATTCAGATAAAGAATGTAATTTTAAAACACTTTAAAATTCACTTCTATTTTCAAATGTGCTTTGTACTCTTGGTATCCCTTGTTGGAAAAGAATACGCACATATCCTACACTAGTGGGAGCTAGCTGCTAATTGATGCCTGCACACATTTGTCTCTTGTGATTGGCTAAATAGATGTGTTCAGCTAGCTGCCAGTAGTGCAATGCTGTTCCTTCAGCAAAGGATAACAAGAGAATGAAGCACATTTGATAATCGAAGTAAATTTGAAAGTTGCTTAAAATTGTATGTTCTATCCAAATCATGAAATAATATTTTGGGGTTTCCTGTCCCTTTAAGAGCTGGGCCAGTTTTCTCTCTGCACCTGTCTAACCCCTCCTGATTGCAATCTATTTGTAAAAAACACCCCTACACAGGTATTATAAAATGGGCTGGCATGTAAGATGACATTTCTTACTGAAAAAGAAATTCAAGAGAAGGAAGAAATACACTGAAAATAGCATGACAGTAAAGAGGTGATTTTAATTTCTGCTGTATCTGAATCATGACAGTTTAAAGTTAGGTGGGCTATCCCTTTGAGCTATCAGCTTAAGATTATATTGAATCAAACATCAATTCGAATTTTAAAATCCTTGTCTAAAATATTACACTGTGTGTCCTAATGTTAGCATCAATGTTTATCTTTAATACTAATTTCACATATACATACTTTCTAAGTATAATACACAATGTAACAAATGGTACTTACAAGTTCTGATGAGTGATCAATGACACAAGAATCGAGCAATTTGATTCGTTAGTGATAGTTTATAATGTGTATTTGAATCAGATTGACTGATGTCATAAATCATGTGATTATGCATATTCCAATCAAAAGTGGTGGAAAAATTCACTAGTGTGTAGAATGTTTAGGAGTTTGCGTCATAATTGGTGCGAAAGGTGTTGAGTCAAATATGGCGCGAAGTGGAGAGTGGGACCAGTATTACATGGCTTAAACATGGTGCACATAGATTTTTCCAAAAAATAAAAAGGAAGTTAGCTATATTATGTTGTGTATTTATTTCATCTGTTTCTCTATATCTATTAGTGCAACAAGTTTGGGGCAAAACGTTGCACCAAATTTGTAGAAATAATATTGTCCCCTTGCTTTGTAATGAGAGACAAAGTTGTAACATAATCCATAAGTAATGTATTTTTCATTTTTATCCCTATATATCTAGTGCACCAAATGTGGAGCAATAATATTGTTTGATTTAGAAAGGGTATACAAATTTAATAAAGTTTCTAATTTACTTTTATTATGTCATATGCTTCATTCTCTTGCAGCATCGAACATAAGCTTTCAGTGTTTTCCGACTCCCATTGAGTTCTATGGCATCTGCGACCGGAAGGGTGGCGGGTTGAAAACTAGGTTTGCTGAGTCGGAAAAGACGTGAGCGTAAACTGTAGAATTTTTGATAATTTCCTGAGAGCTTCAAATAGTGTTGATTAAGAGTGCGAATGAACACGATTCCGCTCGAATACCACAGGTTTTCAACTCGCATCGATCTGCGTTGTAATGAGATCACTGGATCGTATGTTACGTCACAAATTTCAACATTTGCCGATGTTGACGCTTTGATAACTACGGCGGATCAATCTTGTGACAATTACGACGCGGAATTCCAGCGTATTTTCAGTTGACGCTTTGATAAATAGGCCCCCAAATGTTTATAGCTCTGTGAAATAAGTTGCCACTCTACAGGGAGTGCAGAATTATTAGGCAAGTTGTATTTTTGAGGATTAATTTTATTATTGAACAACAACCATGTTCTCAATGAACCCAAAAAACTCATTAATATCAAAGCTGAATAGTTTTGGAAGTAGTTTTTAGTTTGTTTTTAGTTATAGCTATTTTAGGGGGATATCTGTGTGTGCAGGTGACTATTACTGTGCATAATTATTAGGCAACTTAACAAAAAACAAATATATACCCATTTCAATTATTTATTTTTACCAGTGAAACCAATATAACATCTCAACATTCACAAATATACATTTCTGACATTCAAAAACAAAACAAAAACAAATCAGTGACCAATATAGCCACCTTTCTTTGCAAGGACACTCAAAAGCCTGCCATCCATGGATTCTGTCAGTGTTTTGATCTGTTCACCATCAACATTGCGTGCAGCAGCAACCACAGCCTCCCAGACACTGTTCAGAGAGGTGTACTGTTTTCCCTCCTTGTAAATCTCACATTTGATGATGGACCACAGGTTCTCAATGGGGTTCAGATCAGGTGAACAAGGAGGCCATGTCATTAGATTTTCTTCTTTTATACCCTTTCTTGCCAGCCACGCTGTGGAGTACTTGGACGCGTGTGATGGAGCATTGTCCTGCATGAAAATCATGTTTTTCTTGAAGGATGCAGACTTCTTCCTGTACCACTGCTTGAAGAAGGTGTCTTCCAGAAACTGGCAGTAGGACTGGGAGTTGAGCTTGACTCCATCCTCAACCCGAAAAGGCCCCACAAGCTCATCTTTGATGATACCAGCCCAAACCAGTACTCCACCTCCACCTTGCTGGCGTCTGAGTCGGACTGGAGCTCTCTGCCCTTTACCAATCCAGCCACGGGTCCATCCATCTGGCCCATCAAGACTCACTCTCATTTCATCAGTCCATAAAACCTTAGAAAAATCAGTCTTGAGATATTTCTTGGCCCAGTCTTGACGTTTCAGCTTGTGTGTCTTGTTCAGTGGTGGTCGTCTTTCAGCCTTTCTTACCTTGGCCATGTCTCTGAGTATTGCACACCTTGTGCTTTTGGGCACTCCAGTGATGTTGCAGCTCTGAAATATGGCCAAACTGGTGGCAAGTGGCATCTTGGAAGCTGCACGCTTGACTTTTCTCAGTTCATGGGCAGTTATTTTGTGCCTTGGTTTTTCCATACGCTTCTTGCGACCCTGTTGACTATTTTGAATGAAACGCTTGATTGTTCGATGATCACGCTTCAGAAGCTTTGCAATTTTAAGAGTGCTGCATCCCTCTGCAAGATATCTCACTATTTTTGACTTTTCTGAGCCTGTCAAGTCCTTCTTTTGACCCATTTTGCCAAAGGAAAGGAAGTTGCCTAATAATTATGCACACCTGATATAGGGTGTTGATGTCATTAGACCACACCCCTTCTCATTACAGAGATGCACATCACCTAATATGCTTAATTGGTAGTAGGCTTTCGAGCCTATACAGCTTGGAGTAAGACAACATGCATAAAGAGGATGATGTGGTCAAAATACTCATTTGCCTAATAATTCTGCACTCCCTGTACATATAGGGGCCTATTTAACAAATGTCTGTCCAACATGATCCGCATTCAGCATTCAGCATTGCACCAGCCGCTAGCAGGGGGTGTCAATCAACCCGATCATATTTGATCGGGTTGATTTCACGCGATCTCTGTCTGCCTCCTCTTTAGACCCCTGCTTTATAACTGGTGTTTCTGGCGAGTTTGAAGGCTCGCCAGAAATACGGAGCTTAATTTAAATGGGCCCCATAAACTATAATAATAATAATAATTTATGAGCATGGCAGATGTCAAGATAAATACTACTCAGTATGGCATTGAAGATGGTAAATGTTTATGGCGACAAGTTTAAGCCACTTTGTATATCTAATGTTGTTGATTTTATTTAAATAATTTGGGAAGCCCTGGGTTAAAATGCTTGAGATAAATAAAAGCAGGAAAAAAATAGTTTGGGTAGGTGGACTCAACAGGTATGACTGATGTAATATAAACAAATATATATAGTAATGTGTTTTGACATCAGAGAAGAACCAGAAGGCCCAACAAGTTTGCTTGCATTTATAAAAGCCTTGTGAGTATGACTTTGTTTCTATTTGATCTTTAGTCTTAATTAGTTATCATGATATTCATAACCCATGCATTCTTTAATCCATTTACTTGTTACTCATTTGGAAGTCTATTCCATGTATCAACCACATGTTTATGCCTATTACTTTTAAACTGATATCCTACATATTTATATGAGATCATGCCTTTTTGTCCTGATGTTGTCCATTTGGCATAATGCTTTTAGCCTCAGATTTATCAAATCCCTTTCTGTCAAATCATCTCTCTCATCTTTCTCCTTTAACCTATACATATTAATGCAATAAAGTCTTTCATTGTAATATGAACAATTCCTATTTTATTTACATTGTTCTAGAGATATCTTCTGTGGAACTTACATAATATTGAAGACATGTAAATCTGACTTCCACTTACAGAATTATTCTGACATGCCATTCTTTAAGGCTACAGTATCATTTCCTCAAAGGATGCTCAATGGTAGAAGATAACATTAAGTTGATTATGTGGCACAACACCATTCTGATTTGATGTTAGATTTGACTTAAAATGCTGTTGCACCATATCCTAAGCAAAGCCAGTTCAAGAGATGTAAAATGTCAGTGGCCAATAACTGCTGAATTTCTAAATGTGTCTGGAGCTGATGGTAAGCATGTGTGTTGGTTGATATAGTTTGGGGCTTTTTTCATTTTGATAATGAAGTGTTGAGTTTGGCAGCAGATGAAGCTAGAAACATCAGAACAAAAGGTCATGATCATAGTATGCTGGGTAGCATATTTTGGAGAGATTTCATCATTGACCGGATGTGAAAGGATACATATAACAATAAAGTGGTTATGGGTTTTGTTAAAACAAGCATGTTTTCTAATTCTGATGTATCCAATGATGGGTCTAAAGGGTTGTGATAAGATCTAGACACCACAGTCATTATTGTAGAATCCTGGAATCACAAAGCCATAATTTTGCAAGATAGCTCCTACATACCCTTTGAACTTAAAAGAATAAGGAGATATTTAAGTATACACATGGTAGATGTAAATACAAAAAGTATAACAAGTAGTGGAAAAGTAGAATTTTCTTTCTAACACCAGCCTTAAAGGGACAGTCAAGTCCAAGAAAAACTTTCATGTTTTCAAATAGGGCATGTAATTTTAAACAACTTTCCAATTTAATTTTATCACCAATTTTGCTTTGTTCTCTAGGAGGTTCATATGCTAGTTTCTTAGACCTTGAAGGCCGCCTCTAATCTAAATGCATTTTGATAGTTTTTCACCACTAGAGGGCATTAGTTCACGTGTTTCATATAGATAACATTGAGCTCATGCACGTGAATTTACCATGGAGACAGCTCTGATTGGCTAAAATGCAGGTCTGTCAAAAGAACTGAAATAAGGGGGCAGTCCTCTGAGGCTTAGATACAAGGTAATTACAGAGGTAAAACATGTATAATTATAACTGTGTTGGTTATGCAAAACTGGGGAATTGGTAATTAAGGGATTATCTACAACAATTCTGGTGTTGACTGTCCCTTTAACATGTGACTTAGTGGCAACCTTTGCAAGAAATGTGAATACATTTTGGAGTGAAAATCAAAAGGAAATTTAAAAAGCTCCATTGGGCAAAGAAGAGGCAAAGGAATAAAAAAAAGTTGTTTTGTTTTTTTATAAAAGGATAAAATTAAATTGAAGTCCATATTAAATATTTTCCTTTATTAATGTTTCCATTAATGCTGTATTTGTTGTTGCTTGGCTTCTTGTATAAATCTAACTAAGCTCTAACATAGTTTAAAACACTCAATTGATCTTATGATGATCTTTCAAGTATAAAACATAGACTTATAAAGGCTATTGTTTAGCTGTATAATTGTCAAAATGAATTAGAAAGATATAGCCCTGGCAAGCAGGAGTGTATGCACCAGTACAATAAATGTACTTCTGCTAATAGGGAATGGTTAGAGTACAACATGTATTAAACTCACGTGTCCTAAAAAGGAGAAATACACAGGTTTTTTCTCTGATGAGCAACAAATAACAAATGATCAAATATATTTTGGGGTATTCTTCGAATATTTAAGAACTGTGAACAAAAAAAAGACAGTTAAAGTCTTAATTAATGTTAAATTAATTGACGTCAGAGCATCAAATGGAAAGATCATACCATTCTCTTTGGGTACTTTTACAGAAAAATTAGGTTTTGATTCTGGCCTAATGCATTTTAAAGTAATAGAGGAAGTTTTAAATATGCATAAAAAAATCTTAGGAAGCTTACAACAGATGTATTTTACATTTTACTTTATTGGGTATCACTGTTGCAGAGAAGCTTCATGGCTTGTCCAGCTATTTCACTTCTCACTCACAGAAAGTGGAGAGGTAGGGCTCTCCTACACCTCATTGTTTGATCACTGTTTAACCCCTCTCTGGCTAGAGGATAAAACATTTTACTTACACTTCACTAAGACTTCACTAAGGAAAAACAGCCCCCATTACAGTTCATGTGAACAGAGATTGTACATCAGATATGGATATGTTCTACTTGGTACTACAGCTGACTAGTGCGACACATGCAATGTGACTGACAACTATTTAATGGAAGAGTGTACCATATTGTTTTCTATGCTTTAATTTGTTCTCAATTATTAATTGTACCTGCTGGAGTGCATCAAATTGTTTACAAATAGCTTATTTGCCTTTATTTCACCATTTGAAGTAGCTGATTTTGCCTAAGAAAAAATTTGGGTTCAGTGTCCCTTTAAGTATATGCTATAGAGAAGCTGTGTAAACATAGCCATCCTAAATTACACTCCCAGTGGGGGTTGGGGAAATACAATTTTAATTTTTGATAGGATTATGTAAAGGCCTATGGGCTGGTGAGATTCTATAAGAATGTGCACCAGTACTTCTATTTCCCTGGTGGTTTTTAATACAGCCACTTTTTACCCTGAAAGCAGGGTGTCTCCCTAAGAACCCTATACTGCATTTTCATATGAGAAGGAGATGCACACATTACAAAGGAGCACAATGCAAATCGTATTTTACAAATAATACAAAATGAATAATTGAACCATTCACACAAAAATACTTAGGAAAAAATTGTATTGTTAAGGTGCATCAAAAATTGTAAAGAAATGTGCACCAAAAATCGTATTTTATCAAAAACTTAGTCTGTATGCAAATTACACAGGAATAAATTGTATTAAATATGCACAGCATAAATCGTAATATCAGTACACTGCTGATGCAAAAAACACATAGAAATTCATACTTATAAGTGCAAAATACATAGCGTAATTGTTTAAAATGGGCTGAACATGGGAATTCCATGAGCGTATATGAAATTATCTTTCAAATCCCATTTCAGTTCTGTAAACATTTTTGCCCTTAAGTTCTCACAGTTTTTCTTGCAAATTAAAAAGTGTTGTAAACTTTTATTAAAATATTCGAAATACTGATATTTCTGCAAGGAAAACGAATAGCAGAGAGCTCTCATTATTTCTATGGGAGATGGCTTGAAACATGCAGGGACAGCCCCTTTTTTATAGAATTCCTGAGGGCTGCGACTGTAAAGTGTAGAAAACCACATCTAGACACACATTTTTTAGAATGGGCACATTAGTATTGAGATTTAGTAAACAGCCAGAGATAATATAAAGAAGCATGTGTGTGTACAGAAAGTGATAAAATAAGGAAATCTGATTACCCTGCAAGTACGACCTATTTTAATGGGTGGTGGTTTCAGAGAACGTTACAAAAATAAACCTAAAAAACTCCAAAAGACAAAACAGATTTCTCTGAGTCTGTGTAAATCTAGGCAGCTGACTCACCAATGTTCATTCATTTCTTAATTCTTTAGTGAATAAATGACATGAAATAGCATAGGATCTTGTGATGCAGGGGAAGATTAAGAGGGCTGGTAATTATTTTTTGCTCTTCAGTTATAACAAACTAATAACAATTGTAAAGTCTCACCATGTGCCCTGTACATTCAATCTAATTGTTCAGATGAGGAAGTTTGACGAGAGAGGGGCTGATTTATGTCAGTTTCTCAGTATACATGATAATTTACTGATTAAGGATAAATTAGAGAGAGTGCAGCACTTCAGCCTCTATGGATTGGAAATCTATGTTTGCAGCTAATATTATGTAACTCAGTGTCATGCTTTTTCAGCTCGGTGCCTCTTTATATGAGGTACCTCTGAATAACAAAGGAATTATTGTCTGTGAAGGGATGGGCTTTTTATCAGTAAATATTTCAGCAGCATAATACATTTCTACAGTAAAACCATACCCAAGAAGATTTTGCTTTTCTAAATGTCTTTAAAGGGACACTGAATTTTTCTTTTGTGATTCGGATAGAGCGTGCAATTTTAAGCAACTTTCTACTATTTCTATTATCAATTTTTCTTTGTTCTCTAGCTATCTTTATTTGAAAAAGAAGGCATCTAAGTTTTTTTTTGGTTCAGACTCTGGACAGCATTTTTTTTTATTGGTGGATGAATTTATCCACCAATCAGCAAGGACAACCCAGGTTGTTCACCAAAAATGGGCCGGCATCTAAACTTACATTCTTGTATATCAAATAAAGATACCAATAGAATAAATAAAATTTGATAATAGGAGTAAATTAGAAAGTTGCTTAAAATGTCATGCTCTATCTGAATTATGAAAGTAAAAAAAATGGGGGTTCAGTGTCTCTTTAAGTTTCAGTTCTTCATATTAATATGACATTTATACTATTACAGTATGGATATATATATTTCTATCAAGTTATATGAGTTGCAGTAAAGCACTTAGTCTTTCCTATAAGTTCACCAGCATTTCAAGATATAATGTATTGGTCAATTATAGTTCTCCAAAATTATTTTACTTTGTCTAACTTTATATCCAGCATCTTAATTGTTTTATGAATTAGGCCTCTTAAGATGAAAACATTAAAAAAGCAACCTGTGCCAAATAACTTAAATTCTGTCTGAATGATTGCTGTCAAAATATTTTTCTAGATACGTGAGAATATATTACTGCCTATTATGAAATACTAGGAAACCGGATTAATTAGAAAAATGACTGGGTGTGTCTTTCTGTTTCCATTTTTTTTTTAATCCTTAACTTGATACTTTGGGTGCAGTCAATTCATGAATCACAAAAATACTTAATGCAGAGCTGTTATTTATCTAAATAATAAACTTAGGACTTGTTTCTATTCATTTGCAATTGGGGTTGTGTGAGATTGCAAATTTCAAAGGTCTAGCTGCTAAATACAATTATGTGTCCCATAAAAAATATAAAAAAAACAAAAAATTGCAAATTAACACCTGGTTTCCTTTCAGTGCGCAAACAGGTAAAACACTGTCACTGTCAGGTGCTGTCGTTAAAGTCTCAAACATTACGGCATTCTCAACTAGGTGTAGCAAGGACAAATACGCTTTTTGAGGCCTATTTTCCATTCAGATATTTATCTTTTAAAATGTATTTTTATTAATAATATTTAATGCTGCCCCAGGCATATGCCTAGTTGGAGTTATGTTCTTAATTATATTTTAATATGTACTTACATATAAAAAATAAAATCAATATGAATGATCCGAATGCTTAAAGGGACAGTAAACCCAATTTTTTTCTTTCACAATTCAGACAGATAATACAATTTTAAACAACATTACAATTTACTTCATTCTTTAGATATCCTTTTTTAAAGAAATAGCAATGCAGACGGGCGAGCCAATCACAGGTGGCATCTATGTGCAGCCACCAATCAGAAGCTACTGAGCCTATCTAGATATGCTTTTCAGGAAAGAATATCAAGAGAATGAAGGAAATTAGAACATTGAAGTAAACTAGAAAGTTGTTTAAAATGGTATTCTCTATCTGAATCATGAAAGAAAAATTGTGGGTTTAATGTCCCTTTAAAGGGACAGTATACACCAATTTTAATTTAACTGCATGTAATAGACACTACTATAAATAAGAATATACACAGATACTGTTATAAAAATCCAGTGTAAAACCTTTTAAAAACTTACTTAGAAGATCCCAATTTAGCACTGTTGATGAGATTAGTCTGGAACACCCACTGAAAGTGGCTGAAATCAGACCCTCCCCTGCATATGATTAGATCCATTATACAAACAGAAGCAATGTGAAGTCTGTATACATAAGTATACAGTTAAAATTTTGGGGCTTGGTTAGGAGTCTGAAAATCAGCACAAAGTTATTTAAAAATAAGCAAAACTATACATTTTTATAAAAACATTATGAGATGGGCTATATAAATGGATCATCTACAAAACATTTATGCAAAGAAAAATCTAGTGTACAAATGTCCCTTTAAGAAAGGGGCTGTTCGCAGCATTCGCCTCTTTTTTCGGAGACGGATTTCTTCTTATGAAAGTGCTACACACTAAGATCTAGATTTCAACAGATCTTAGTGTTTTGAACTTTTCTAATCTATTTATTTATTTATAAAATATTTTACCAGGAAGAATATATTAAGATTTCTCTCGTTTTCAAGTATGTCCTTGGACATAATAAATCTATTATCTCGTTACCATAACAACAAACTTGCTATGGCGCAGTCGGTTTGAAGCATTAACGCAAAGTTAAAATTTACATAATTTTATGGAATTTGAAGAATTTAACAGAATAATAAAAGATCATAAAATCCGAAATAAATGCATAAAACAATATGGCTGCCAGAGCATGGGACATATGACTTCAATGTTGCATGAGAAGTCGTGTAGCATTAGAAACCTACATGATTTCAAGGTTTTAGCATATGTAGTTAATGTTTTATGGGCTATTGAAACAAATGAGGCAGAATTGGATATAAATAATTGTGATTTGCCTGCAATCGGTCTACCTGGAGGTCTATTAACCCCTTAAGGACCAGCGACGTACCCTGTATGTCACTGGCCTTTTTTTGGGACTTGATTGTTTTATAGCGCGGTCTTGCCACCAGCATTGAGACTGCTCTATTCCACAAAGCCTGCTGGAGGGAGGGCATTAATAGCGTGTTCTTGCTAGACTTGTGCTATTATGTCCTTAAAAAACCCTTAACTACCAGTGACATACAGGGTACATTGTGGTCATTAAGGGGTTAATGTCTTTATGAACTTTTAGGAGACAGTAAAATACAGGACTAAATTATGCTTGTCTTATTTTAATAAGAAAACATGCTTGTTTAGAGTTAATAATCCTTCCTTCTTGTGTATTCCTTAGTCTTCCCAATTAATTGAATTACACTTTCAGTGGGATTTTTACTAACATTTTTATAATTTTCCTCATCCAATATTTGACAATGCATCTGATCCAGATATTGCTTCTCACCCTAATTACTAACGCACTGGCTGGTTTGATAATTATCCCTTTATTATTTTGCAATTCATAAAGAGCTTTTCCATCAGACACATTAAAATGAGATCTACCTATTTTGTTAACTTGATTGACATTTATCATATTCCCTTTATCCATAGTTTTAAAGGCATCTATTGTTGGACCAGAGGTAAGGGGCATAAACGTACTTTTAGATTTTAAACCTTTAACATTTACATGAAATTATGTATTCACATCCTCAAAATTTTCATTGACTTCGACATCATCATGTGTTGCATAATATCCCTTAAATTTAACATTTCTATAGAATCTATTAAAATCTTTCTCAATTCTAAAGAAATTAGGTCTAGTTGTTGGTACAAAAGATAATCCTTTGCTTAATACATTCTGACTATTTCCATCAAGACCCACTAAAGAAATGTTAATCTGGGTTATGCTATTTGTACACTTTATTATTTAAATATCTCTGAAACATTTTAATTCTTTTTACTTCTACTTCTTTTTAAAGTTAGCATTAAGTTAATCAAGATTCTTCTTTAGTTTAGAATAATCTAATACTGAATGTGTTGGTTTTCAATTCTATCAATCTCTATTTGAATTTTAGGGAATTCCTTTTGTATGTATTCTATAGTAAGAATTATCAGATCACATGCACACTTATTTAGTATGCCCTTCCATTTATCACAAAATTCTGGATCATCTTTAAACAATGCTGGATGTACATTACTTTTTAAACCTCAAGGAATATACTTATATCTATAATATTCAGCAAGTTTAACAGCATGCAAATACAAATTAATATGTTTTCTTATTAAGTCTTTCTAAGGACAAACTTTCAATCTCCTCACCCTGAGTATGTAAAACATACCTTATTAAGTGTGAGGATTGGGGAAAATAGTGTGGGTTTTTTATATCCTGTGGCTTTAATTTAAAGCCAGTGGTGTGAGAAAGGCAAAAATAGAAATTATACTTAGTTATACTAATTTAAATAAATACTTAGAAAAGGAAGTTTCTTTCACATTAGATACATAATAGATACAAAGCAGAATCATATTAATCTTGTGTAAGAATGAACATTCTAAATTAAAATATAATTTATTTGTGTGAGTTAAAAAGAATCTGATGAGATCGGACCTAATACATGTGGTATTTAAAAATACTTCACTGGGTAATTATAAATTACCATTCAAAGGGAAAGATTTGCAATGAATCTGCATAAAAGTAAAACCGACAAGTGTCTGTCCTATCTTGTTGCTTATATTATTATTGTCATGTTTGCCCTGTATTACATAGTATCCACTTTCCCTTATTTTAAATAAATCACCAGTGAGTGTGTATTGGTACAAAAAATAGTGATTAAAAACACATTGCTGTAGCTTCTTATGCAATATTAATGAAAGCACTCATTTTGCTACTTGCGGTTTGTGAATAAGTTCATTGGTTTGATTTACCTGCCATTTATTAGGCTCTAGTGTTATACCAAATAGAAAGGTGTGTACCTCTTCATTCTCCCGTATTGATTATACCACTTGATAACATATTATGTATATGCTTAACTGTGGCTAAGCTCCTTAAATCTAGGATCTGATTACTTTTACTGCTTCACTAGTCAAACATGCATACACAAGCCTGAATTGTATTGGTACTACTCAAACATAATCATGTGAGTATGGATGCTGCAGCATGCAGTTTAAAATAGGAAACAGCGCTCCTGTGAAGTCACCCCTGATGCACATTTCCCATAGCGCTTTTTCAGAGGGGGGCGTAAAAAATACCAATTGCCCACTTTTTGCAAATCTAGAGGCATCAAATTCAGAATAAACAAAGAACTTGGCTTTCTCTTTAGGCTGTTGTAAAAATGCCATTGTAACTACAAAAAATAATAGTTACAAAATCAAGTATACACAACACTTTATTCCAACTAGGGTTCTCAACTCTCTATGTGGAGAAAAATAAGCATTAAAATTATATACTGTATCATCAGAGAGTAGCACTTCCTGTTCTGAATATTACAATATATAAAAAAAAATGTGAAATATCTGCTGCTGGGAATATATAGATAACTCCACTAATCTATTAAATCATAAATAATTAAATATTGCATCCCTGCACTCAGTCATTTATAAGAAACTTGGAAAAATGTAAACCAAAAGCATTTATAAGAAAAATAGAAGAAATACTTTATTGGAAAAAACGAGAAGCATCCACTATAAAACTCAAAACCGGGAGCCCCCACACAAGGCAAGGATGCAAAACATTAAAAGTATACTTGATGAACAAGCTGCCTATAGCTCCAAAAGAAAAGATGTTCATTTTTTTTACCTAAATTAGTACAAGCATGGCTCAAAATGTTAGGTCCTAAGCTACTAGTCAGGCCAAGATGTTAATTGCCACTGATCCCAACAATCACCTGTCCACACCACATCCATTACCACACCCACTCTTTGCATATGTTTAGTCATTTTGAAAAATCTTATTGTGTAGTCATTTTTATTTTTGTTTTAATTTTAAACTATAACAAAGGAAGTCCTTTTAATACAGGTATTAAACTGCCATTTGACACAGTGTATAAACAGCATTTATCTCCTCACATGATGTAAAGTTGTGTAAGCCAGGGCAGGTTCAATCTAAGGCAACAGGGACATGAAACAAATTTGTTTAGTGTCCAATTTGCTGTTTGTAATTATGCATGGGTAGTAATCAGGACAACTAACCATGAGGGCCTTTATCTTGATTAATGGGACAATCATTTGAAATAGCTAATTTTGCCACCTATACTGATCTTGTCAATACTGCAGTATTTGTTATAGGGAAGCTTAATAAACAAGAGGTAGTGGTCATGGGGGTAGAAGAAAAAGTGTCCCTGCAGTTAATTTGAATACAAAAAACTTATCAACAGCTTACTGATAAGGGAGTTATCTGCTAAAAAAAATGTTTTAAGCATGTTCACCTACTTTGCAACCTGACTAGGATATCTGCTCACCACAGTTCAATTTCTATTTGCCAACGGCTAATAGGCGAGTGGAAATTTTGAGCCCTGGTACTAACAAAAACATTCTATATGTTTGAAGACGTCTTCTATGAACCGAAGAAGGGTACAGCCATTGGGGTTAATATGGCACCAATTTATGCAATTTTTTTGGTGGATTGTTTTGAAAAATAACATATATACTCACATCTTCCATTAAAATACTGTCTAGTTTGGGGGGGGGGGGGGTAATTGATGGTGTATTCATGATTTGGACTAGCGACGAATCTTCATTGTTGTGATTCTTTTCCAGACTAAACCGCTTTGATAATAATTTGCAGCTTACAGTGGATTTCTCTTTGGATAGTTTGCATTTTCTAGACACAAGTGTGATAATAAAAGATGATTCTTTGCATTTTGATCTATACTCAAAACCTAAAGATAGGATTATGTTACTCCATTATAGGAGTTTTCATCCTCCAAACATTATCAAAAGTGTACCCTTGAGTCAGCTGATAAGAGCCAAACATACTGTAGATGATCCTTTAATTTTTTAAGAAAGATTAAATATGTTAATGAATACACATATACATGTACAGAGAAAATACCCAAGGGGAATTTTAAATAAACAGTGTGAAAAGGTAAAAATATGCAGAGTGTTTTTTTGAAAAAAACTATTAAAACCAAAAGGTTTGTTAAATTGAATTCAAATAGTTCTACAACATGGATATCAAGTAAAACACAATAGAAATATCATACACAAACATTGGAAAATATTGGTGGGAGATCAGCAACTTAATGGTATATTTTCTGAACCTTCTTTGTTCTCATACAAATGTAACCCTAACCTTAGGGAAGCAGGAACCTAAATGTAAGGAGACTTTCCGTGCTTAAATAGCGCTCAGTGAAATTCAATTCAGCAGGGGAATACTACTACACACCGTTGGTCAGGTCAGAGGTTTTGCATTAATTATTACTATACATGCAATTCTAAATATGTGGTATATGTAATAAAGTGCCCTTGTGGACATGCATATGTGGCTTAAACCACCCAATGGGTTAGAGGCTTGATATGCCAACATAAAGCAGTGACTGGTCATTTTGACCCTAATACCCCAATTGCCCACTATTTCACATAATTAAATCATAATAAAATAAAAGTCAACTTAGATTCTAAGTAACAGATATTGTGCCACCTCTATGGTGGGCAGGAAATAGGTTTAAAATATTTATAGGAAAAGAGGCCATGTGGATACAGAGGTTGGATACTATGTATCCCCATGTTCTTAATAGAAATATTTCTTGGGGTAGTTTCATATAAACATAAGTTGTATTTTATTGATTTATAACAATTGTCCTGGGGAGTTGACGTTATTGACAATTATTGTTTATAGAACTTGGTTGTGTTAAGATATGGTGCATGATGGGTTTTTACTGTTTCTGACCACTAGAAGACTAAAAGGGACATTATACACTAGATTTTTCTTTGCATAAATGTTTTGTAGATGATCCATTTATATAGCCCATAAAGGTTTTTGTTTTCTTTTAAAAAAATGGATAGTTTTGCTTACTTTTAAATAACATTGCTCTGATTTTCAGACTCCTAACCATGCCCTAAAGTTTTAGGAGAATACCGACGTATACCTACTCCAGCTTGCTTCTGTTTGTGTAAAGGGTCTTTTCATATGCAAAGGAAGGGGAGGGGGGAGTGTCTGCTATTTCCCACTTGCAGTGGGTGTTCCAGTAACCTTTTGAACATAATTAAACTGGGAGCTTCAAAGTACGTTTTTAAATGGTTTTATACTGCATTTTTATATCAGTATCTGTGCGTTATATTCTTTATAGTAGTGTCTATTACATGCAGTTATATGAAAATTGGTGTATACTGTCCCTTTAAGATATAGAAGGAACATGTATGTTGGTTAAGATTTTTATTTATAATATTGTATTTATATCTTAAATCACTAGGGGACGTAAATTGCCATTAATGAGCTTTACTAAAACCTATTGCATCCTTAGGAGGCTTATAAAAACAAAAGTGAGATGCAACTCTAACAGGGCCGAGATGAAGGGTGGAATCTGAAACTTACATTGCCTGAGTTGTCTACTATAACAGATGCAGGCTGTGGCTTTCTACCACTTTAGATTTGTATAGTGACTGCAACTGTGAGACTAAGGAAACATGATCACAACTGGAGAGTGTAGCAAAACGCGCCCAGAGTATTTGATTGACTATAATGAGGTAATATCTCAGTTGTTCACATTGATTTGAGTATACGGATAACGCTAAAAAGTTTGGAAACCTAAAGGAGAAATCATATGCATTGGGCATTAACCTTTAAATACCACTTAATACTGATTGTCAAAATCAGCAAACATTAACCCTTGAATACCACGAAGTACAAATTGCTAATTTCCTGGGTATTAACTCTTAAGTGCTGGTTATTGTGTGTTTGCAATATAGATTGAAGGGTATATTAGTGTAATGAGGGAGCTATAACCTGTGGAGCAGGGTTAGACTTGATATAGTATGTCCCTTTAAATGTTTGATTGTTCCAAAAGTAATAGATTGTTTACAGTCTGCAAACACTTCTATCACTGATGATACTAATATAGCCTCTCGTGAGTGTAGGATATACCAGGAATATATCCACATAGAATGAGGCACTAGAGATAGGTGACTACCAATAAAAGTGATAGCTTTAAGGAATAAACCACCTGAGTGCTAGGTAGTTGTTCTTGTGAGCATCTCTATTGACAGTACCGCATACTCAGTTACAAGAGCCAAGGTGGAAATACCGCCCAACTATACAGTTATTTTATCATAACAAAAGTACTTGCAATTACGAGTGCAGCTGAAACTGTACTCACAGTAATCCTGATAGGTGTGAGCTATGTAGAGATGTTAGGTAGCCACAGTTGGAGCCAGTCCGGTTTGTAGATACAAGGTTTTACCTGAAGGCAGCACAGCAGCGTGATGAAATTGCGGAGATGCGCTGTGTGAAGAGAGGCGCCTGTCAGATAGTGATGATGTCGGCGAAAGTTCGAGCTTCAGAGATGCAGGGCATTGAATACCTGCTGGTCAGGGAAATAGAAGGCAACAAAGTTAGCTAAGTTGAAGTCTCTCTGTATATTTCAATAAACCAGCTCTGAAGCACGGAAGGAGGAGCTCTTTATTGGCGTGAGATTCCACTTCCCTGTTGTTAAGGTGGAAAGGGTTGAATGACATTAAGGAAGCAGTTAAGGAGGTATGAGACATGACATGCTCCCCCCAAAAAAGAACCTCCCAAGAGGTTTCAGGGAGCCGGGCGATCTGGGTTCCGGCGATGAAAAAGTGAAACCAAATGGTCTGCTGAGAGGTTTGTCGCGGGTTCCCAAGAATACTCAGAGGAATCATAACCCACCCAACGTACAAGATACTGGAGTTCACCAGAGCGGTGTCTAGAATCCAGAATAGTCTGAACCTCATATTCAGGATCGGGCTGAGGTGTTATAGGTGGATCTATGGATCCTGAATCATCAGAGTAACAAGGTTTAATAAGTGATATATGAAATGTAGGATGGATACGATAGTGTGGGGGTAACTGTAGCTTGACAGTCATGGGATTACGAATCTCAGAAATGGGAAAGGGTCATATGAAAAGTTTATTCAATTTCCTACATGTTTTTGGGATTCTGAGGTGTTTAGTAGCCAACCAAACCTTTTCACCAACTTTATACGAAGGATCGGGTCTGTGTCGAAGGTCGTAGTACTTTTTATATGACGCCTGAGAGTTCTTTATGTTGTCTTGTATGATTGTGTATGTTTGGTTAATGGTATTGACCAAGTCATTCACCTGGGGACATGGTGAATCAAAGGCTGAAAATGGTTGGAAATGTGGGTAAAGACCAAAGTTGATGTAGAATGGTGAGTGACCTGTGGATGTGTTGGTGGTGTTGTTGTAGGTGAACTCTGCGAGACTGAGGTATTCTGCCCAAGAATCTTATTTGTGTGAACAAAAACAGCGTAAGAATTGCTCAAGCCATTGATTGGTCCTTTCACACTGCCCATTGGTTTGTGGGTGGTAGGATGTTGTTAACAATTTATGCATATGTAGCGCCTTGCAGAGTGCCTTCCAGAACCTAGATGTGAACTGGCTGCCCCTGTCACTCAGTATAGTAGTCGGTATTCCATGGAGACGTACTACTTCCTTGATGAAAAGTTCAGCAGTTTTCTGAGCGGTTGGTAGAGACTGTAGGGGCATGAAGTGGGCCATCTTGGAGAATGTGTGTACCACTACGAATATTGCTGAGTTTCCAGAAGATCTAGGAAGGTCCACTATAAAATCCATGGAAACGGTGCTCCATGGATGCATTGGTATTGGTAGGGGTTGTAGTAATCCTAGAGGTTTTTGGTGTGAGGGTTTGGTGGTTGCGCATGTGTCACAGGAAGTGACATATTGTTCGACAGTAGATCTCATAGCCGGCCACCAGAAAGTCCTTTGTAATAGGTCGTAGGTCTTATGGATTCCAAAGTGTCCAGCAAGGAGTGAATCATGACTGGCATATAAAACTCTCTTGCGTAAGCTGGGTGGCACGTAGAGTTTACTACCATAGCTGTAAAACCCATGTGAATCCTGAGTAAGGAGGTCAGTAGGTAGGGTGTCATCCTTCTGCTGAGTCAATTTTAATTCCTGTTGATAGTCTGATAGGAAGGCGAGTATATTAGCTTTTGGAATAACAGTAATTGGTTGTGGTGTAGAGGAGGGTCTGTGGTCCTTCCTGGACAGGGCGTCTGCCTTTCTGTTTTTGTTGCCAGGCCAGTAGGTGATAATATAAGTGAACCTGGAGAAGTACAAATGCCAACGCAACTGTCTGCTGGATGAAGTGCGACTAGAATGAAGATATTGTAAGTTCTTGTGATCAGTATAAATGGTGATCGGGTGTTCAGCTCCTTCTAGTAAATGTCTCCACTGATTAAAGGAACACTTTATGGCAAGAAGTTCTTTTTCGCCTACTGGGTAGTTTTATTCTGGAGGAGTGAGAAGTCTAGAGAAGTAGGAAATAGGGTGTAAAGGTTCTTGAGGAGATGCTCTTTGGGAAAGGATCGATGCAATGGCATAATCGGATGCGTCTACTTCAAGAACTAGATAGTTTGAAGTGTCAGGGATTTGTAACACTGGGGATGTGACAAAACAAGACTTGAGTTGGTCAAATGCTTTTTTACAAGTGTTATTCCAATTGTATGAGGATGCATTTTTTGTTAATTCTGTAAGGGGTTTCAAGATGGCAGCTAAGTTATGAATAAAGCGTCTATAGAAATTAGCGAATCCAAGGAAACGCTGAACCTCTTTCCTATTCCTAGGTATGGGCCAGTGTTGTATAGCGGAGATCTTGTTGTTATCCATTTTTATTTCATTTTAGTTTATAATGTAACCTAGGAAAGAGATCTCTGTTGAGTGAAAGGTACATTTCTCTAGCTTGGCGCATAGATTGTGAGTATGTAGTCTAGAGAGAACAGTTCTTACATGTTGGATGTGTTCTGTGAAGTTACTAGAGTAGATAAGGATATTGTCTAAGTATACAACTAGGAAAGCATCCAGGATATCACAGAAAATGTAATTTATGAAACACTGGAATGTTGCCGCTGCGTTGCACAGACCGAAAGGCATAACTGTATATTCATAGAGCCCATAACGCGTCCTGAATGCAGTTAGCCATTCGTCACCGGACCTTATTCTAACAAGGTTGTAGGCACCTCTTAAATCAAGTTTTGTGAAGTATTTGGCGCCTCTTAACCTCTCTATTAATTCTGGAATGAGAGGTAAGGGGTATCTGTTTTTCTTTGTTCGCTTATTTAACTCCCTATAATTAATTCTAGGGCGCAGAGAACCATCCTTGTTTTTTACAAAAAACATCCCAGCACCTGCTGGAGATGTGGAAGGGTGGATAAACCCCTTTTTTAAATTATCATCTATATAAGTTTTGAGATGAGCTAATTCAGGTTTTGATAGTGGGTAAATGTGCCCATAAGGAATGGTAACACTGGGTAGTAGGTCTATGGGGCAGTCATAGGGTCTATGAGGAGGGAGTGTGTCAGCAACCTTTTTATCAAAAACGTCAGAGAAATCAATATACTCAATGGGAACCATAGGAGTGATGGTAGCCAGTAGTGTGGTAGAAGGATGACAGGTAGAACCACAGAATTGGGAAGGAAAAGAGAGTGTAAGTGTTTTCCAATGAATAAGCGGCTCATGAAGACGTAACCAAGAAATCCCCAAAACCAAAGGATAGATAGGAGAGGGGATAAAAGCAAAAGATAAGGACTCTGTGTGCCCTTCAGTGGTTGTGAGTGTGATGGGAAGTGTTTGATGAGTTACTGGACCTGAGGGGAGATTAGTAACATCAATGACTCTAAGAGGCTGGGGGTTGCTTTTAGAAAGAATAGGAATTTTATTGCATTTAACCAAATCATAATCAATGAAATTGCCACATGCTCCGTGTCGATGATAGCTTCAGTCTTGAGGCTGTGATGGTCCACTGTAGAATCAATGGGAGCATTAGGTAACCAGATGTTTTACTTTTCAATTGAGAGAAATGAGGGAAGGAAGAAGACTTACTCATTTTCTGCTTCAAAAGAAGTGGGCAATCCTTGACTACATGGTTATGTGCAGCGCAATACATACATAGGTTCAGGGATCTACATCGTGATCTCTCCTGAGGAGTGAGAGGTCCCCTAATAAACCCAATCTCCATGGGTTGGTCTGAACTGACAGACTGATTAGGTGGCTGAAGAGATGGCTTACGTACTGGGAACGCTGTTATAGCTTTCTCCAACTTCCTCTCTCTTATACGTCTGTCAATACATATGCAAGAGGCATTTAGGTCCTCTAGACGTTCCGGTATACCGATCCTAGATAGTTTGTCCTTCATTTCATCAGAAAGTCCAAGCCTGAACTGATTTCTCAGGGAGATCTCATTCCATAAGGAATCCCTAGCCCAGATTTTGAACTGGGTGATGCATTGTTCCACTGGGAACTTGTTTTGTTTGAGAGCCCTGAGCTTGGTCTCAGCCGTTAATTGACAGTAAGGGTCATCACATAAGTGGGAAAGTGCATTCAAGAAGCCATTGAGAGAATTCAGGATGGGATCATGGGTCTCATACAGAGAATCAGACCATGCCCGTGGTTCTCCTCTCATGTATGAGAGGATAGTAAGGACTTTAGTCCTATCATTAGGATAGGTCTTTGGTCTTAGTTCAAACAATAACAAACAAGCATTCCTGAACTGCTTGAAACTGGTTCTGTCCCCAGTGACTTTCTCGGGGAGAGACACCTGTGGTTTGGAAGAATGCTCATGGCCAGAACTTTTAGCAGTGAGAGCTTCACTAAGACAGGCTCTGAGATTCCGATTGTCCCCCTGCAAGTCCCTAAAAGCTTGTGATAGGTTATCCATTTGTTGGGTTAAGCTGTGAACTTGTGATGCATGATCAGCAGGTTCCATGATATTTTAGGGCTGGTTTATTATGTAATGAGGGAGCTATAACCTGTGGAGCAGGGTTAGACTTGATATAGTATGTCCCTTTAAATGTTTGATTGTTCCAAAAGTAATAGATTGTTTACAGTCTGCAAACACTTCTATCACTGATGATACTAATATAGCCTCTCGTGAGCGTAGGATATACCAGGAATATATCCACAGAGAATGAGGCACTAGAGATAGGTAACTACCAATAAGAGTGATAGCTTTAAGGAATAAACCCCCTGAGTGCTAGGCAGATGTTCTTGTGAGCATCTCTATTAACAGTACCGCATACTCAGTTACAGGAGCCAAGGTGGAAATACCGCCCAACTATACAGTTATTTTATCGTAACAAAAGTACTTGCAATTACGAGTGCAGCTGAAACTGTACTCACAGTAATCCGGATAGGTGCAAGCTATGTAGAGATGTTAGGTAGCCACAGTTGGAGCCAGTCTGGTTTGTGGATACAAGGTTTTACCTGAAGGCAGCACAGCAGCATGATGAAATGGCGGAGATGCGCTGTGTGAAGAGAGGCGTCTGTAAGGTAGTGATGACGTCGGTGAAAGTCCGAGCTTCAGAGATGCAGGGCACTGAATACCTGCTGGTCAGGGAAATGGAAGGCAACAAAGTTAGCTAAGTTTCAGAGCAGAAGACTGAAGTCTCTCTGTATACTTCAATAAACCAGCTCTGAAGCATGGAAGGAGGAGCTCTTTATCGGCGTGAGGTTCCACTGCCCTGTTGTTAAGGTGGAAAAGGTTGAATGACACTAAGGAAGCAGTTAAGGCGTTATGAGACATGACAATTAGTTGCATAAATGCTGTTTGAAACCAAGACAATTGTCTGATGTTGTCCTTGATGTATTAAATATATGTTTTGTACAACTTGCCTCTAATTGTTTTTCGAGTTTTTAAAACTGGGGATGTCTGGCTTTGAGTTTTATAGAAGGAAGCTGGATGCTTTTCTTGTTTGTTTTAATAAGGCAATTTTTTTCTATTTCTCTAATAAATGTTTCTGGTTTAAAATTTTCCAAGTTTCTTATAAATGATTTGAGTGTGGGGGAAGCAATATTTAATTATTTATGATTTATTAGATTTGTGGAGTAATCTATATATTCCCAGCACTAGATATTTCACATTTTTCTTATATATTGTAATTTTCAGAAAAGGAATTGCCACTCTCAGAAGATATATAATTTTAAATAATAAATCTAGGTCACGGCAGCAGTTAACACAGCAAGTGTCATATCTGTAACATAAGCTGAAAAGAAGAGTTTTCAAATATTTGTTGAAATTTGTCGCAAACAGCAATATGGCTGCCAGACCATGTGACATATGGCTTCAATGTTGCATGAGAAGTAGCACAACATTAGTTTGTACCAGTACACCTGATTTCAAGAGTTTTACACAAGCAGTTCAAGTATTATGGGCAACAGAAAAATTGGCAGAATAATAGAAAATAATAATAATAATTCTGATAATAACAATAGATTGTCCAACAACTGTATTGCTTGGCCACCTGAATATTAGCACAATACATGGAAAGCCTAACACTCTCTATCAAGAACAACTATATTGCTTGGCCACCTGAATATTAACACAATACATAGAAAGCCTAGCACTCTGTTTCAAGAACACAGCTAGATTAAAAGCAAGTTACAGCATTTTGTAAAATGTTGCTATGTCCAGGACCACATCAAGGTCTCTTCCTAACTTACAACCACACAATGCATGCCTTAAATCAGACTAAGATACAAACAAGGGTGACAAAGACCCTTTGTAATTTCCCTAGACACATACAAAACACATAAATGTAATGCTCTCTGAAAGGGATGGAATTTCATAGTGACCTGTTGGTATAGTCTGGGTAATAATGGGTGCAGCTGGTGATATATGGGCAATGTTGGGTGTTTATGAACAGGGAGACATGGGATCTCAGAGACAGAATATATAAATTAAACAATCCTTTAACATTTAAAATGATTAAGAGTTCCGATTTTTTTCTGCACAGCCTCTGATTAGCTATGTTTTTAGCACACAACATATAACAAAAATAGATTGATTTAAAAACTTCATCAAATGGTTATTTGGGTTAGTACAATAAATGTACCCGCCAAGCATCAAGGTTTAATATTTTACTATTGGCAGGCAATAAATAGTATAAAACATTAAAGGCTAGATTACAGCTAGAGCGGTATTTAGTGCTCCCGCTTGAGCATAAAAACATGGGATTCTCGCGAAACCTGCCACATGCAAAATGCTAAACTTTATATATTACGATTGTGATATTGCATTTGCCCCCTAAACTTCAATGGAGCCTCAAAACCCCCACAACTACCATTGTAAAACCCCTGCTACACTACTACACTACTAAACTGCCACAAACCCCATCACAGTTAACCCCCTACACTACTTAACCGCTAAACCACCACAAACCCCATCACAATTAACCCCCTAATCTATTACCCCTAAATAACCACAACCCTTATAGCAATTAACCCTCTACTCTACTTAACTCCTAAACGGCCACAACCCCATCACAATTAACCCTCTACACTATTAAACCCTAAACCGCCACAACCCCAACACAATTAACCCTCTAAACTATTAACCCCCTAACAGCTAGCCCCTCAAGACCCCTAACCTAAGACCCCCTACGTTACAAAAAAACACTACTAGTGTAAAAAAAAAAAACACATAGCACAAAAAAGCCTTTTATTAAAATTAACGTGCCTTAAAAAATTAAAAGGCCACCTAAAAAAAAACTATCCTAAAACTAAAGTAACCCATCCAAAAAAATCCTATCCTTAAATAGAAAAAATTCTATCCTGAAAAAAAAAACTATAGTAAAAATACCCTCCCAACCCCCCCCAACAAAAACACCAAGTGTTACCTTACTATCTTGCATGGTGGGGGGCATGGCTGGTCCACATCGGCAGAGGGTCCATGGCAGTGTTGGTCCTTTTCTTTCATGGCAGTGTTGGTCCTCTTCTTCCATGGTATAAGCGTTCCTCTTCTTCCATGGCAGTCCTCTTCTTCCATGGTGGTCCTCTCAGGTTGTCCTCTTCGGCAGTCCTCTACTTTTCTTCCACCGGATCCGTCTTCATGATGTCCCTGCAGGTTTCCTCTTTTATAGGGTGTCCTTGCATTTTTATTGACTAATTTTTCAATTCAAATTCAAATCAGTCAATAGAAAAAAAATCATTCTATTTGGATCAGGTGGAAGAAAAGAAGAGGACTGCCAGAGAGGACCAGCCCAGAGGTCCACCATGGAAGAAGAGGACAGCTGCCTCCAAGGAAGAAGAGGACCGCCACTGCCAAGGAAGAAGAGGACCGCCACTGCCAAGGAAGAAGAGGACTTCCACCTCCATGGAAGAAGACCACCATCGCCATGGACCCCTTGCCGCTGTGGACCCCTGCTTCCCTCCTAAGGAGCTGGATTCAAGATGGTGAGTTAAATCTTGGGGGTTTTTAAGTATAGTATTTTTTTAAGGATAGTATTTTTTTTTAGGATAGAGGTTTTTTTAGGCGGACTTTTTTTACAGTGTACTTTAGTTTTAGCATAGGGCTTTTTAATTTTAGTATAATGTTTTTTTTTTTATAACTGGCAGTGTTTTTTAAATTTTGTAACTTAGGGGGCCTTAGGATGAGTTAGCTGTTATGGGTAAAGTGCTTTTGGTGTTCTGGTGGTTTATGGTTTAATAGTGTAAAGGTTAATTGTGATTGGGGTCTTGGCCTTAGTGTAGGTCAGAGTACTTTATTTTCATGTTTTTTTATTGAGCTTAATGCAACTTTATTTAAGCCAAACCCCTTTACGTGTAAAAAGTTTGAGCGTAAATTGTGATTGTGTTCGAGGGACCACATTTACTTTCAACTTAATATTTCCAAATAATATAAGCACAAGTTAGCACAGTCGCGATATTGGTATATTGCCCCAGCACTTACGTTACTGCTCCACTTGTAATCTAGGCCTTAGATGCAAGAGATCAAACCAGAAGAATGTATCTCTTATAGAAGCATATAAATGTGTATTAGACACAATGAGAATATTATTTCATTAATTATATAACCACTGTAACTCCTGTGCTGCTCATGATTATTAAACAATATGGTTCAACAACAGAAATTAATAAAAAAAAAAAAGAATTCTATAGGCATGCACATTAATAACAATGCATTTTTTAAGAAAAAATGCTTATTACTATAAAACTGACCATTATATTACAATATAATAAAATGTTTTAGAAACTGTTTGGGTGTAAAATATGGGGTTACTTATTTGAATGTGTGTAATGTTTCCCTCTCTCGTTATTTACCTTCCTTGTTTGTACAAACGATTACATGTATTCCGGTGGATAACTCAGTGCCAGGCACTGGGCTTAAGAAATGTATGAGTGTACATATGCCATGAGGGGAATTAACAGAACACCTGCGACATACAGGAAGTTTATCTACTTGATTACTGCCAGTTAGTGAAATATAATTTGTATGCAAAAGGAGAACACATTTTGCTATAAGCAATGTCAAAGTAATTTGAGTTTTTTCCATAAAGTTCTTTAGGCTAAATCAAATCTAATAAATAGTTTAGAGCCGGTCCAATCTATAGGAAGACAACAAAAGCTAGTTACACCTGTAAAACAAAATATAAACTACTAGTCCTAAAGCCCGTTTACACGGGCCAATTTTTTAGGTACCGCGGTTCCAACCCTTGCTCCCTCTCTCCCCTCTCTTTTGCGCTCTCTCTCCCCCCTCTCTTTTGAGTTCTCTCTCTCCCCCTTATTTTGCACTCTCCCCCCTCTTTGCTCTCTCTCTCCCCTTTTTTGCTCTCTCTACCCCCTCTTGTGCTCTCTCTCCCCCCTCTTTTGCTTTCTCTCTCCCACCTCTTTTGCACTCTCTCCCCTCTTTTGCTCGCTCTCTCTCTCCCCCCCCTCATCTGCTCTCTCCCCCTTCTTGCTCTCTCTCGCCCTCTTTTGCTCTCTCTCTCTCCTATTTTGCTCTCTCCCCCCTCTTTTACTCTCTCCCCCCCTTTTGCTCTCTCTCCCCCCTCTTTTGCTCTCTCTCTCCCCCTCTTTTGCGCTCTCTCTCTCTCCCCCCTCTCTTTTGCTGTCTCTCCCCCTCTCTTTTGCTCTCTCTCTCCTCTCTCTTTTGCTCTCTCCCCCCTCTCTTTTGCTCTCTCTTCCCCTCTCTTTTGCTCTCTCTCCCCCCCTCTCTTTTGCTCTCTCTTCCCCTCTTTTGCACTCTCTCTTCCCCTCTTTTGCGCTCTCTCCCCCTTCTCTTTTGCGCTCTCTCCCCCTCTCTTTTGCACTCTCTCTCCCCCTCTTTTGTGCACGCTCTCTCCCCCCTCTCTTTTAAACTCTCTCTCCCCCCTCTCTTTTAAACTCTCTCTCCCCCCCCTCTCTTTTGATCTCTCTCTCCCCCCCTCTCTTTTGAGCTCTCTCTCCCCCCCTCTCTTTTGAGCTCTCTCTCTCCCCCCACTCTTTTGCGCTCTCTCCCCCCTCTTTTTTGCGCTCTCTCCCCCCTCTTTTTTGCGCTCTCTCCCCCTCTTTTTTGCGCTCTCTCCCCCTCTCTTTTGTGCTTTCTCCCCCTTGCGCTCTCTCCCCCTCTTTTTTGCGCTCTCTCCCCCTCTTTTTTGTGCTCTCTCCCCCTCTTTTCTGCGCTCTCTCCCCCTTCTCTTTTGAGCTCTCTCCCCCCTCTTTTGCGCTCTCTTTTAAACTCTCCCCCCTCTCTTTTGCGCTCTCTCTCCCCCCTCTATTTTGCGCTCTCTCTCCCCCCTCTCTTTTGAGCTCTGTCTCTCCCCCTCTTTTGTGCGCTCTATCTCCCCCTCTTTTGCGCTCTTTCCCCCTCTCTTGCGCTCTCTCCCCCTCTCTTGCGTTCTCTCCCCCTCTCTTTTGGGCTCTCTCTCTCTCTCCCTCTTTTGAGGCTCTCTCTCCCACCTCTCTTTTAAGCTCTCTCTCCCCCCTCTCTTTTGAGCTCTCTCTCCCCCCCCTCTCTTTTGAGCTCTGCCCCCTCTCTCTCCCCCTCTTTCTCTCTCACTCTTTTGCGCTCTCTCTCCCTCTTTTGCTCTTCCCCCCTTTTCTGCTCGCTTTCTTTCTTTCCTTCCTTTCTCTGTTTTTGTCTCTCCCGCCAGCCACGCCCCTCCCGCGCGCTCCAGGGAGGCCACGCCCCATCATCATGCCCGCCGGCCACGCCCCCTCGCCATGCCTGCCACGCCCCCATCACGGCACGCACGCCGCCAGTCACGCCGCCACCAAGGAGCTTCCGCAGTGCGCACTACTCTGCAGCTGAAGGCCAGGTATGTTTGTCACGTGCAGTCTCTACTGCGCATGACTGCATCTGACAAACATACTTGGCCAATTATTATATAGGATAAGAAATCTGAGTATCCCAGGATTTTCAAGGTTTTTTTCACATTGATTTTCACACACCTTTACAGAAACAAAAGAAACATGGCCAAAGTAAATACAAAATGTGCAAGTTAATTATTTAATTAATAATGATGACTGTCTAAGATATTTAAAGGCAGTTAACCAGCTTCTCTTCTTCACAGATCCCTGACCATGCTAATAGGAGACTTTGCATGGCAGCTCATAGGGCCTTCACTAAAGGAGAAGGTCCCCTTATACAATAGTTTATTCAGAAAAAAATTTAATTTCCCTATACACTAGGGGCTCAATTCTCAAAAAATCACCAGCATGGAGAGAAATCATCAGTTTATTTTATATTGTGTCTTTCCATAACATATAACATATTAGTGAGCACCCCTTAATGAGATACACAGCTCCCAAAGTTAAAAATGCCTTTCAAACAATCCCTGAGTGACTTCATAATACTCAAGAGACCTCTTATAGAATTTCGCCCTGGACAGAAAATAGAAAGGGAAATACATGTGTACACACAAAAGAAAATAGTCCATACACTTAAAGGTGTTTGTGAAACATCTTGGCAGTAGGATAAGCCCAATTACTTTATATTATACAATAGTAGCATGTGCAGTCTGTTTATGTATGTCTGTAAGTCTATCAAATTATGGTCAGCAGGCCAGTTTCTCTGCAGAATGCTGACCTGTGCAAGATAATGTATTTGCTGCAGATTCAACCTTACCAGTTTCATCCCAAAGTAAAAGGTGACCTTTTTTGCTTTCAGTGTTACTGTGCCCTCCTGCATCCTCTGACAGTGTTACTTGTTCCACATTTACTTGGTATATGTGTTAATTGTAAAAGAAAATTACACTCAGATGCTTTGTGAACATAATTTAACTTTAAATAACATTCACCTAGATTGCAAATTTTGGTTTATAGAGGGTGCGAAACGAACGCAACAAAAGTTGCGTAATTTCACCCTCCATAGCGCTGCCATTACAAGTTTTTGAAAGTCGCCTTGTGCGTGCGATATGGTGGCGATGAGCTCCATATCGCACAAAATCCAAGGGCTGAAAAAAGGGCGTGTTAGAAAAAAAACTAACACCTGAAGCGCGGAATGGCGATCGCCGTAACGCAACCCCATTGATGTCTATGGGGAAAAAAAAGTTACGTTTAAACATAATACCCTAACATAAAAGTTAAGTCTAAACACCCCTAATCTGCTGCCCCCAACATCGCCGACACCTACATAAAGTTAATAACTCCTAATCTACTGCACCCGACATCGCTGCCACTATAATAAAGTTATTAACCCCTATTCCCCCGCACCCCAACATCGCCGACACCTACATAAAGTTATTAACCCCTAATCTACTGCCCCGACATCGCCGCCACTGAAATAAATTTATTAACCCCTAATCCGCCGCTCCTGATATCGCCGCAACTATAATAAAGTTATTAACCCCTATTCCCCTGCACCCCAACATCGCCGACACTATAATAAAGATATTAACCCTATTCCACCACTCCCCGACATCGCCGCCACTAAATAAAGTTATTAAACCCTAAACCTCTGGCCTCCCACATCACTGTCACTAAATAAACCTATTAACCCCTAAATCACCAGCCCGTCACATTTAGTGTTTGTTATTTTCGTAATTTAGTGTTTGTTATTTTTCGTAATTTAGTGTTTGTTATTTTTATTTGCACTTTCTACTTCATGCTTAAAAGGACATAACACCCCAATTTTTATTTCATGTTTTAAATAGAACATGCAAATTTAAACAACTTTCCAGTGTACTTTTATCATCAAGTTTTCTTGTTATAATTTGTTGAAAAGCAGGAAGGTAGTAAGCTCAAGAATGTGCATGCGTCTGAGGTACTATATTGCAGCAGTTTTACAACAATGTTATACATTGGAAAGAGCACTATTTCATGTCATGTAGTGCTTCAGGCATGTGCACGCTACCTATCTAGATATCTCTTCAACAAAGAATAACATGAGAATAAAGTAAATTTGATAATGGAGGTAAATTGGAAACTTTATTATAAAAAATCGTATACTCTATCTGAATCATGAAATAAAAATGTTGGGTTTCATCTCCCTTTAATGCATTTAAATTATACTAGATTACCGCATCCACCATAGCTCTGGTTAACTTTTTGCAAAACAAAAATATGTCACAAAACCCATCAAAATACATTACAAGAACACCATCTAATAAATACACTCATGATAACACCATCTAATAAATATAATTAATAAAAATATTGCACAAAAAACTTATACCTAGATTACGAGTTTTGAGCGCTATAAGGAAAGTAAAGAACGCCACAAAAGTGGCGTTATTTAATTCCCTATAGCACTGCTATTACAAGTTTTGAAAACACGGCTTGTGCGTGCAATATGGAAATTTTGAATTCCATACAGTACACTATACAAGCGCTGTGTTTGACGTGCTCGTGCACGCTTCCCCCATAGACATCAATGGGGAGAACCGGCAAAAAAAAAAAAAAAAGTTTAAACCTAACACCCTAACATAACCCCTGATTCTAAACACCCCTAATCTACTGCCCCCGACATCGCCGACGCCTGCCTACAGTTATTAACCCCTAATCTGCCACTCCTGATATCGCTGCCACCTAAATAAAATTATTAACCCTCTAATCTGCCACTCCCAATATCGCTGCCACTATACTAAAGTTATTAACCCCTATTCCGCCACACCCCAACATCGCCGCAACTATATTAAAGTTATTAACCCCTATTCTGCTGCTCCCAATATCGCGGCCACCTAAATAAAGCTATTAACCACTAAACCGCCAGCCCCCCACATTGCAATAACCTAAATTAAACTATTAACCCCTAACCCTAACATAACTATAGGGTTAAATCTGAGTATCCCAGGATTTTCAAGGTTTTTTTCACATTGATTTTCACACACCTTTACAGAAACAAAAGAAACATGGCCAAAGTAAATACAAAATGTGCAAGTTAATTATTTAATTAATAATGATGACTGTCTAAGATATTTAAAGGCAGTTAACCAGCTTCTCTTCTTCACAGATCCCTGACCATGCTAATAGGAGACTTTGCATGGCAGCTCATAGGGCCTTCACTAAAGGAGAAGGTCCCCTTATACAATAGTTTATTCAGAAAAAAATTTAATTTCCCTATACACTAGGGGCTCAATTCTCAAAAAAATCACCAGCATGGAGAGAAATCATCAGTTTATTTTATATTGTGTCTTTCCATAACATATAACATATTAGTGAGCACCCCTTAATGAGATACACAGCTCCCAAAGTTAAAAATGCCTTTCAAACAATCCCTGAGTGACTTCATAATACTCAAGAGACCTCTTATAGAATTTCGCCCTGGACAGAAAATAGAAAGGGAAATACATGTGTACACACAAAAGAAAATAGTCCATACACTTAAAGGTGTTTGTGAAACATCTTGGCAGTAGGATAAGCCCAATTACTTTATATTATACAATAGTAGCATGTGCAGTCTGTTTATGTATGTCTGTAAGTCTATCAAATTATGGTCAGCAGGCCAGTTTCTCTGCAGAATGCTGACCTGTGCAAGATAATGTATTTGCTGCAGATTCAACCTTACCAGTTTCATCCCAAAGTAAAAGGTGACCTTTTTTGCTTTCAGTGTTACTGTGCCCTCCTGCATCCTCTGACAGTGTTACTTGTTCCACATTTACTTGGTATATGTGTTAATTGTAAAAGAAAATTACACTCAGATGCTTTGTGAACATAATTTAACTTTAAATAACATTCACCTAGATTGCAAATTTTGGTTTATAGAGGGTGCGAAACGAACGCAACAAAAGTTGCGTAATTTCACCCTCCATAGCGCTGCCATTACAAGTTTTTGAAAGTCGCCTTGTGCGTGCGATATGGTGGCGATGAGCTCCATATCGCACAAAATCCAAGGGCTGAAAAAAGGGCGTGTTAGAAAAAAAACTAACACCTGAAGCGCGGAATGGCGATCGCCGTAACGCAACCCCATTGATGTCTATGGGGAAAAAAAAGTTACGTTTAAACATAATACCCTAACATAAAAGTTAAGTCTAAACACCCCTAATCTGCTGCCCCCAACATCGCCGACACCTACATAAAGTTAATAACTCCTAATCTACTGCACCCGACATCGCTGCCACTATAATAAAGTTATTAACCCCTATTCCCCCGCACCCCAACATCGCCGACACCTACATAAAGTTATTAACCCCTAATCTACTGCCCCGACATCGCCGCCACTGAAATAAATTTATTAACCCCTAATCCGCCGCTCCTGATATCGCCGCAACTATAATAAAGTTATTAACCCCTATTCCCCTGCACCCCAACATCGCCGACACTATAATAAAGATATTAACCCTATTCCACCACTCCCCGACATCGCCGCCACTAAATAAAGTTATTAAACCCTAAACCTCTGGCCTCCCACATCACTGTCACTAAATAAACCTATTAACCCCTAAATCACCAGCCCGTCACATTTAGTGTTTGTTATTTTCGTAATTTAGTGTTTGTTATTTTTCGTAATTTAGTGTTTGTTATTTTTATTTGCACTTTCTACTTTATGCTTAAAAGGACATAACACCCCAATTTTTATTTCATGTTTTAAATAGAACATGCAAATTTAAACAACTTTCCAGTGTACTTTTATCATCAAGTTTTCTTGTTATAATTTGTTGAAAAGCAGGAAGGTAGTAAGCTCAAGAATGTGCATGCGTCTGAGGTACTATATTGCAGCAGTTTTACAACAATGTTATACATTGGAAAGAGCACTATTTCATGTCATGTAGTGCTTCAGGCATGTGCACGCTACCTATCTAGATATCTCTTCAACAAAGAATAACATGAGAATAAAGTAAATTTGATAATGGAGGTAAATTGGAAACTTTATTATAAAAAATCGTATACTCTATCTGAATCATGAAATAAAAATGTTGGGTTTCATCTCCCTTTAATGCATTTAAATTATACTAGATTACCGCATCCACCATAGCTCTGGTTAACTTTTTGCAAAACAAAAATATGTCACAAAACCCATCAAAATACATTACAAGAACACCATCTAATAAATACACTCATGATAACACCATCTAATAAATATAATTAATAAAAATATTGCACAAAAAACTTATACCTAGATTACGAGTTTTGAGCGCTATAAGGAAAGTAAAGAACGCCACAAAAGTGGCGTTATTTAATTCCCTATAGCACTGCTATTACAAGTTTTGAAAACACGGCTTGTGCGTGCAATATGGAAATTTTGAATTCCATACAGTACACTATACAAGCGCTGTGTTTGACGTGCTCGTGCACGCTTCCCCCATAGACATCAATGGGGAGAACCGGCAAAAAAAAAAAAAAAAGTTTAAACCTAACACCCTAACATAACCCCTGATTCTAAACACCCCTAATCTACTGCCCCCGACATCGCCGACGCCTGCCTACAGTTATTAACCCCTAATCTGCCACTCCTGATATCGCTGCCACCTAAATAAAATTATTAACCCTCTAATCTGCCACTCCCAATATCGCTGCCACTATACTAAAGTTATTAACCCCTATTCCGCCACACCCCAACATCGCCGCAACTATATTAAAGTTATTAACCCCTATTCTGCTGCTCCCAATATCGCGGCCACCTAAATAAAGCTATTAACCCCTAAACCGCCAGCCCCCCACATTGCAATAACCTAAATTAAACTATTAACCCCTAACCCTAACATAACTATAGGGTTAAACCTAACCCTAACTCTAACGTAACCCTAACCCTAAACCTAACCCTAACCTAACCCTAACAGCCCCTAACTTTAACATAATGAAATTAGATCTAAATTAAAGTTACAATTATTAACTAAATAATTCCTATTTTAAAACTAAATACTTACCTGTGAAATAAAACCTAAACTAGCTACAATATAACTAATAGTTACATTGTAGCTAGCTTAGGTTTTATTTTTATTTTACAGGCGAGTTTGTATTTATTTTAACTAGGTAGACTAGTTAGTAAATAGTTATTAACTATGTACTAACTACCTAGCTAAAATAAATACAAACTTACCTGTGAAATCAAACCTAAGCTGACTTACACTAAAACCTAACATTACAAAAAATTTAAAAAAACTACCATTACAAAAAATAAAAAAACTACCATTACAAAAAAAAAACAACGAAATTATCCAAAAAAATAAAGATTATTCCTATTCTAATACCCTTTTAAAAAAAAACACCCCAAAATAAAAAAGCCTAATTTAGAATAAACTACCAAGGGGCCTTTTGGGGGGCCCTTAAAAGGGCCTTTTGTAGGGCATTGCCCTGAGATTAACAGCTCTTTTGCTAAAAGAAAAATACAAACACCCCCTAACACTATACAAACCCCCTCCCCTCAAACTACAAAGGGCTCTTAAAAGGGCCTTTTGGGGGGGGGCCCTTAAAATGGCCTTTTGTAGGGCATTGCCCTACAACAGCTCTTTTGCTACACCCTCTAAAGACATACATTACACAGAATAACAAACAAATTATCAAAAATAAAAAAAATGATTCCTATTCTAATACCCATAAAAAAATAAAAAATAAAAAACCTAATTTAGAATAAACTACCAATGGCCTTTAAAGGGGCCTTTTGTAGGGCATTGCCCTAAAGATATCAGCTCTTTAATTGAAAAAAAAGTACAAAGATCCACTAACATAACAAACCCCCACCCCCCCAAACCCACAAAATAAAAAAAAAACTATCTAAAAAACCTAAGCTACACATTGCCCTGAAAATGGCATTTGTATGGACATTGCCCATAAAAGGGCATTTAGCTCTTTTACTGCCCAGACCCTAAACTACAAAAAAAAACCACTCAAAAACCCCTTAAAAAGCCTAACACTAACCCCCTGACAATCCATTCACAGTTTTTGAAGTCTCGCTTGAACGATCTTCATCCCGGAGTTGAAGTTCAGATACTGGCGGCGAGGTCTTCATCCAGACAGCCTCTTCGATCTTGATTCAGGCGGCGACGTCCTGATCCAAGCGGCAAAAAGTCTTCATCCACGCGGCCTCTTCAATCTTCATCCAGGCGGCATCTTCTATCTTGATCCCGGAGGCGCGGAGTGGGTCCATCCTGAAGACATCCAGCGCGGAGCATCTTCTTCATATGGTCGTCGCCGTACACTGAATCTTCAATGCAAGGTACGCGATCCAAGATGGCGTCCCTTGCATTCCTATCGGCTTAAAAATTTGAATCAGCCAATAGGAAATAGGGCTGCTAAAATACTATTGGCTATTCAAATCAGCCAATTGGATTTAAGCAACTCTCATTCTATTGGCTAATTCTAATAAAACCATGACAGGTGCATTCTGTTTTGAGATATGTAGAGAGGGATCTCTTAAAGGATTTTAGGCTTGGGGAAGGTTTGAAAGTGTGCGGGAGGTCATTCCATAATGGTGGTGCTCTGTAGGAAAAGGAGGATCGAGCTGCTTTCTTTTTGTATTGAGGCAAACTAAATAATGTGCTGGTACTGGATCGGAAGTTATTAGAGGTGGGAATAGCCGGGGAGAGCATTCTGCTCAGGTAAGGTGGGAGCTTCCCAGAAAAGCTCTTGAACACAAGGCAGGAAAGATGGAGGGATTCCAGAGACAGCCAGTTTAGTTCTTTTAGCATATCACAATGGTGGGTCCTGCAGTTACATTGTAGCACAAAGCGGCAAAACGAGCTATACAATGTATTAAGTTTAATAAGGTGAGTTTGCGGTGCATGTGCATATATTACATCCCCATAATCAATGATTGGCATCAGCATTTTCTGTACAATCTTTTCCTTTACTGTTGGGCTTAGGCAGGATTTGTTTCTGTACAGGGCACCTAGTTTTGGATAGAGTTTAGATGCAAGTTTTTCTATGTGGAGGCCAAAAGATAGATTGGGGTCTGACAAGGTACCCAAGTATTTGAAAGAGTGGACTGCGGTCAGTGTGCAATTTGATTTTGTTTTGATGCATAGATGGGAATTATGTAGTTTGTGTAATTTAGGTACCATTTCAAAGATCATTGTGACAGTTTTGTCAGTGTTTAGGAAGAGTTTGTTTTTAGAGATCCACTTTTCTACCTCTGTGAACTGGTCTTGGAGCTCTGCCTCAAGCTGCGGTAGATCGGATTTGCTTGCAAAGATTACTGTGTCATCTGCGTACATGTGTACAGTTGAGGATTTGCAGACATTAGGCAGATCATTTATAAATAATGTGAATCGTAGGGGCCAAGAATAGAACCTTGGGGAACACCACACGTGACTTGGAGAGGGAGGGAGTCGCTGTCAGAAATAGAGACATATTGTGATTGATCCAATACATATGATCGAAACCAGGTTAGCGGATGATCACCAATACCTGAGTTTTTTAGTTTGAGCAGTAGAATGTTGTGGTCTACTGTGTCAAAGGCCTTTGCAAAATCAAGGAAAATAGCTCAAGTTAGGTTTCCTTGCTCCATGCCAATTTGGATGTCATTGCAAACTTTTAGGAGGGCAGTTGTAGTGGAGTGATTCGGGCGAAAACCTGATTGATCAGGGGTCAGATAGTTAGATTGCTGGTAATACTCACATAGTTGCCTATGGACGCATTTTTCTACGATTTTGACAATACTGGGAGCAATGATATTGGGTAATAAAAAAAAAAAACAAGGTTATCTCACGACTTTTATAGATAGGCACTACTCTTGCAGTCTTCCACCGTTTTGGTATGTGGCAATCATATTCTTCTTTCTAAACTGCATTTTTGTCAAATTTTAGACTTTAGCTTTAGTCCACAAAACACAGGTAGTTTTTTTTAAAAAACTCAAATGGCCACATTACAAGTGGAGCATTAATTAAAAGTAAGCTTTTTGTGCACATTGAGTTGCTCTCTTGCTGAAAGTTGAAAGTAAACTGTTTTTGCTTGCGCTCTAACCCGACAAGTGCAAAAAGCCAAACTTACAATATCACGTGCGCAATCACTTACACCTACATAGAAGTCAATGGAGACGAAAAAGTGGGAAAAAAAAAATAACACCTTACTCTTGAGCAAACCGATCACATATTTTCATGTGCTTTAACCTGACAAGAAAATATGAATATTTTCTGTTCCAATGTTCTTTCAAATAACAGAATATGTTCTATTTATTCATAAATAAATATTTCTACATGTATCTGATGGGGTTTTTTTTGTACTACATTTATCTATACCAATATATATAGGTATACATACTGTATATAAAGATATGAATAGGAACAGGGCTGCCATCAGGGGGTGAAAGGGGTGACTCCTGTCAGGGGCCCAATGGCCCAGGGGGCTCCATGAGGCAAGCACAACTATTATTTAAAAAAAAATTGTCAGCCACCAGAGGGCGCTACAGCAGAGTGCTATTGAGCACAGGAAATGTCATTACAAGGAGTAAAGCATTACCATTTGAGATAATTTCTGAGTGTGCACTAAACCATTATGCACAGTGTGAGACAGACTTGGCACTTCAGTTTTTTACAGTGTGTGCCATAGTCACTGTGTGGCAGATCACTCTCATTTGCAGAGGAGTCAGTGTGTGACAGATCACTCTCATTTGCAGAGGAGCTAGGACTTACTTAGTAAATGTTTTTTATTTCTTTGTGCAATTTTGGATTGTAACTTTAGTGTGGTAGTTGTATGGTGGGGGCAGGGGTCCATAAAACATATTTATTTAGCAATTTGCAGCAGTGTATTTATGATTATTTGACAATTCTGTAGAAATTCTATATTTAAAACCATGCAGAAATATTTCCTCCTCAATACACAAATGGTAGGTTCCCTTTTGGCAGATATGATTTATTTATTTAAATATATATTTTAATTACATTTCAGTTTACTGCCCCTTTATGCAAGGACTTTCCAGATACCAGGAGGCATTTTATCTAAGAGTTTTACATCTGCATAAAATGTTATACTCTCAGGTTAAGATTGCTTAGTGTTTGAAATGAGACAGGTTAACTTAACACTATTCAGTTTACACTAAAGCTTACTTAATTTTGAAATACATACAAACAAGCCTAACTCCTGAATTTAACCAGATCTAATGGTATGAGATTGAGTACCACAGCTTATGGTTCCACCAATACCATATAGAGTACAGCTGACAGATGGGGACATTTGTACACCAAATTTGAAGTGGTGCTCTTGGTTGGGGAAATAGACGGGGGGAAAAAAACAAACTTATGTCAACCTTTAATAAAGTACTTTTCTTCATCTACCCACTCTGGCAGATCATTAATGTACATTTTTGAATTCACAGAAGTATTTTTTGTTGCACATTTACAAATATGTTTCTTAAAAAGTGATCTCTTAATTTCTGCTATTTTTTTTATCATGCATGTCACACACTGTTGATTTAGGGGGTGCAAATGTGCAAAAATGTTACCTCCTGTGAGTGTTTCTGTAGGTGTCTGTCTTTATGTGAGGGTTTGTGTGTGTGTGTGTCTTTGCATTTTCTGTGGATGTCTTTGTGGGGGGGGGGGCATATTTCTTTGTGCATTTTTTGTTGGTGTCTCTGTGAGGGAGTGTGTGTGTATGTATGTCTGTGTATTTTCTGTGGATGCCTCTGTGAGGGTGGGTGTGTATGCCTTTGTGTGTTTTCTGTGGATGTCTCTGTGAGGGTGTGGTGTGTCTGCGTTTTCTGTGGGTGTCTGTGTGAGGGTGTGTGCATATGTCTGTGTGTTTTCTGTGGGTCTCTCTGAGAGGGTGTGTGCATATCTCTATGTGTTTCTGTGGGTGTCTCTGTGAGGGTGTGTGCATATGTCTGTGTATTTTCTGTGGGTGTCTCTGTGAGGGTGTGTGCATATGTCTGTGTGTGTTCTGTGGGTGTCTCTGTGAGGGTGTGTGTGTATGTCTTTGTGCATTTTCTGTGAGTGTCTCTGTGAGGGTGTGCGTGTGTGTATGTCTTTGTGTGTTTTCTGTGGATGTCTCAGTGAGGGTGTGTGTCTATGTATGTCTTTGTGTGTTTCCATGGGTTTCTCTCTGTGTGTGTACGTCTCTGTGTGTTTTTTATGGGTGTCTCTCTGTGTGTGTGCATGACTTTGTGTGTATTCTGTGGGTGTCTGAGTGTGTATGTCTTTGTGTGTTTTCTGAGGTGGTGTTTTCTTGGGTGTATGTGCAAGTGTGTGTGTGTCCAGACTTCATTGTCTGTTCCTTTTTAGGGCATTTTGAACTTACTACTGATTATTCACATCTTTCTACAGATTTTGAGACTAATAAGACCTTTCCGGAAGTCACCAATCCACCACTTTACATTATTGTTTAGGCAGTTCAGGGCCCTTCCTTTCAGTCACTGCATGCTGTTGTCATCATAAAGTTGTCATCTTCCTTGACAAAAAGATAATCAGAACTCCATATTTTGTAATTTTTTGACAAAACTGTAGTCTACCTTATTATTTGTCAGGTCAATGTAAACAAGTGCTGAGTGTCTGTGTGGGTGTCTGAGTATGTTTGTGTGTTTCTTTGCGTGTCTATGGGGTCTATTTATCAAAACGTCCATCTCAGTGCATTCGCCGGTGTCAATACGCTCGCCAGACATTGCTGACGCTGATCTGAATACGATCCCCCTATTTATAAAAAAAGCTGTCAAAAATAAGCGCGTCAAGTACGGTGCGAAGAGCATCTGACTGTTGTTAACTAACAGTCATCGATGTCATGATTATTCAGGTTTTTCCAAACTTTATTTATACCATTTCATTACCGTCCATGAAAAAGTACATTTATCTAAAGCTAATCTTTCATTTTTCAACTGTTAATGTCCAAGAAATATAGCTACATTTATACTTCAACAAACAATATCTCATAGAAAGTTTTTTTTTTTTTTTTTTTTTTTTTTTTTAAGGAAAAATGGTTTATTTCTGTTTAAAACATACATGTGTCAAAAAAAATACGATGATCATTTGCAAAACAAAGATTAAAGGCTTAGGCCTCGTGCTAAATATAGAGTCCATACATATCTCAGATAAGTGAGTCCATAAGGAATTCAATAGAGTCCAAACTGTAGAACCCCTTTGAAAGATGAACCAGTAAAGTTCCCAACATTGAGGGCCTTGCATTTTCACAATTTTTCCTTCTTTTTTGTAACAAAATAACCAAAGTAAACTAGTAACAATAAATATTGAACAGTTATTATTTCCATGTGTGTCCATTAATTCTTGGTCGAAGCATACATGTATCTGTGTGTTTTCATCTAAACAAATACATCTGGTATCAACGCAATATGACATTAAGGCGTATTAACATCTAAGCCTGGAATGTGAAAGTCTGTGACAACCCATAGAACACAACGTCATCTTAGGAAAGTAGAGGGATTCGTCTTGAGTAGTCTGTATGTAGTTGATTAGTGTATACAAAGGAGTCGTGGTAGGGCCCTAAGTGGGTCTAGAATCCCACAGAAACAATATCTCTGCATGAGTGTCTAATTTGTTTATTAAAAGATAGTGATATCTTTCCAGCTTGAGATTGAGTTGTATCTCTTGTATCCACTCAGCTAGGGTGGGAATTGATTCTTTTTTCCACAGTCTTGGAATTAGTTGATTTGCACTGTTAATCATTATTTGTAGTAGTTTATAGTGTAGTTGTGAGTTAAGTTTGGGGTATTTGTGGAACAGGTAGATAGTCGGGTCATGAGGCATCGAAGTGCCAATGGTGTTTTGTATATATGGTATAATAGATGTCCAAAATGCTTGAATTTTAGGACAGGCCCACCAAATATGGAATAGCGTGCCCTCTTCCCTACACTGTCTCCAGCAGCGGTTAGAAGAACCAGGAAAGAGATGCTTGAGTCTCTGTGGTGTGAGATACCACCTAGTTAATAATTTCATGTTGGTTTATTTAAGTTTAGCCAAATGTGCCGACCGTTTCACCGCTGTGAAAATTGAATGCCATTCTGTAATTGGGATTAAAAATGGTAAGTCTCTATTCCAAGCTTTAGTAAATGTTGGTAAATCGGTTTCAATTGGTGTAGTCAATAGTTTATATGTACGAGAAATTGTGTGAAAGTTAGAAGAGGAAGAACTGCACAGTATCTCAAATTGTGTTCGCTGCCTATTTAGGTGGGATTTATGTGAGGACTGAAAGTAGTGGCTAAGTTGGAGGTACCGAAACCACATACTGAAAAATCCATTGCCCAAGGATTCCATGGAGTGTCTAGGTAGTAAATTACCATCTTCTGTCAATACATAGGCTGGTAACAAAAGATGAATGTCCTTGGTACCTGTGGGGGTGAAAGTGAGTCCCGGTGGAAAGTTATCATTCTGTAGTATAGGTGTCAGTGGAGAGGGTATTGAGGACAAATTAGGGTGTGTTTTAACTATCTCTATCCATGTATTAAAAGTCTCATGTATGATTGGGTTATTAAGGTATTTGGTCTTGGATCGATATATATCAGTCCAACACATAGAGCCCAGTTGGGTACAACCGGAGAGTTCATGCTCAAGTTTAACCCATTGTTTATGATGATGCTCTTCAAACGAGCACCAATCTATAATTCTTGAAAGAAATATGGCGTTTCTGTATTCCCTTATGTTTGGGACCCCTAAGCCTCCCTGGGTGGTGTTTCTGTATAGGGTTGATTTGGCAATTCTTGGTGGTTTGGCTTTCCATATATAAGCGTTAATGATTGATTGGAGTTTTGAGATCATGGCTTTTGGGAGGGGGATGGGTACGGTCTGTAAAATATATAAAATCTTAGGGAGTAATGTCATTTTGGCTATTCTACCCAACCAGGATATAGATTTAGGGGACCAAGTCTCAGTGTTTGAGAGTATATGTGATGTTAGTGAGTCATAGTTGAGTTTGATTAACTCCTCTTGAGTTGGGGATAGATATATGCCTAAGTATTTAAAGGATTGAGTATTGAATGTAAATGGGGCAATATATTGGAGGTGTATTAAGTCTGTCTGAGTGACGTGAACTGGTAGAATGACTGACTTCTCATAATTTATAGAAAAATTAGACAAGTCTCCATAGTCCTTGAGAATTGAGTGAGCCGCCTTGAGGGATCTTACAGGATTTGTGAGCGTCATAAGGAGGTCGTCTGCAAATAGGGCCAGTTTGTACTCTGAAGTTTTGATTTTAATACCTTCCACTAAATTTGAGGAGCGTAAAATAGCAGCCAGAACTTCCATAGACAAAACAAATAGTAAGGGAGAAAGAGGGCAACCTTGACGGGTACCATTTTGGATTGGGAAGGGATCTGACAAGAGGCCATTGACCTTGATTTTGGCTGTAGGGACAGTATATAGTGCAGTGATTTTAGATATAAAATCTTTTGGTAAGCCAAATTTGTGTAAGGTGCATGTCAAAAACGTCCAATCCAACCGATCAAACGCCTTTTCGGCATCTGTAGAGATAAAAAGGGTTGGAATACTCTGTCTATATGAATATTGAAGTAAGTGTAATGCCTTAACTGTATTGTCCTTGGCTTCTCTTTGGGACAAACCCTGTTTGGTCATTGTGAATCAGATATGGAAGTGATAAATTCAGTCGATTGGCCAGGATCTTGGAATAGATCTTGAGATCTACATTCAGCAAAGATATAGGTCTAAAGTTTGATGGTGTATCTGTTGGTTTACCCGGCTTGGGCAGGACTGTAATAAGTGCCTCCAGCATGCTTGTTGGGAATGGATGTTCTGGGCCTATGGAATTGAAGAGTTGTAAAAGGTGAGGAAAGAGAATTGGTTTATAAGTTTTGTAATAGAGATTACTAAAGCCATCCAGCCCAGGGCTTTTACCATTCTTAAGTGACTGAATAGCGGTGTCTAACTCCTGAGGAGTGATGGCTTGGCTTAGGAGCTGGAGGTGTTCAGGATGGACTTGTGGAAGTTGAAGTTGGTCTAAATATTTTTTGCATTTTTGAGCGTGTTCCTCAATGGGACAGGAAGGACATAGATTATAAAGTTTATTATAATAATTACGAAACTCATTGGCTATTATTTTAGAGTTTGTGGTTTTTGAGGATGCATTAACCTTTAAGGACTGTACATAGGTAGAGGATTGCTTACTTTTAAGAGCTCTAGCCAAGAGTTTTCCTGGTTTGTTCCCTTGTGTAAAGTATTTTTGGCGCAAGAGAAAGGCAGTATTCTGAGCTTTAATATCTAGGAGGTCATTAAGTTGGAGTCTAGCCGCATTTAACTTATTTAAAATATCTAAGTCTGTGGGGTGACGTTTGTGAGTGTAGTCTAGTTTGTTTATTTCTTGTGAGAGCGTGAGATATTTCTGTTTGGTTTGTTTGTTTTTAATGGCCTTATGCTTAATTAATATCCCTCTGATAACACATTTATGTGCTTCCCACATAATAATCGGGTTAGATACACTAGGGGAGTTCATATTAAAGTATTCCTGGAGGTCTTTTTCTATTTCTGAAGATATTAAGGGGTCTGACAACAGCAATTCATCAAGCCTCCATAGAAAAGGACGTATTGGGATCGAGGGCCAGAAAAAGGAGCTACTAACAGCTGAGTGGTCTGTCCAACTAGTAGGAATAATACGAGAATGGCGTAGATTTAATAAGGATAGGTTGTCGGCCATGATGTAATCAAGTCTGGAGTAGGATTTTTTTGGGTTAGAAAAAAACGTGTAATCACGTTTCTGTGGGTTTAGATGCCGCCAAGTGTCATGTAGGGTGAGTAGTGATAGGTTATTCCTAACCGAGTGTAGAGTAGTGCCCGGAAGTTTCAGGGTTTGGTTGGAACTATCCATTTTTGGGTCTAGTGGGAGGTTAAAGTCCCCCGCCAGTAACAGCGGGACCTTTAGATACATTAGTATGGAATTAGTAATATGCTGGAAGAAAGAGGCTTGGTTCGTGTTTGGAGCGTAGATGTTTACAAGTGTTATTGGTTTCCCAAATAATAGGCCGTATAAGCCCAAATACCTGCCTTCCTCATCTTGGTCTTTGTGTATAAGTTCAAATGGGATTGATTTGTGTATGAGTATACTAACTCTATTGATTTTTATTTTAGTGTTACTGCTATGAAAATGATTTGGATAATGTGAAGAAAAGTATCTAGGTTCACTACCTTGTTTGAAATGGGTTTCCTGCAAAAACAGTATGCTGCCATTTTTATGGTGTAGGTCATGGAACGCTTTGGACCTTTTAAAGGGGGAATTTAGGCCCTTGGCATTGATTGTGAGTAAGGTAAACAACTGGTCAGGAATCTTTTGAGTCATTATGTCAATGTATTATGGAGTGAATTTGGAAGGTATCTCATTAATAAGTCACGGTCAAGGATACTGTTCAGGTTGTATGTTTTGCATAGAGGTGTTACATGGAATAATAATGCATAATAAAACAAGATAACATCAAACATAGTAATAACAAGTAGAACATTTTTTAACAAAAAATGAACTAACAGATAGTCCCTGCTTGAAATAGCAAGGATTGCGATAGAATATAGAATTTGTAACCTAATGTTACAATTCATATAGATAACTTAGAGTTCCTAAAAGGGGGCTAGTGGAGCCCCAGATTTTGGTAGATCATAAGTCCGTGAAGGCACATTGATAAATCTATCTAAAAAAAAAATTTTTTTTAGAAGGCTTAGTGCTACAATATTATTAAACACAAAACACAATATTATTAAACACAAAACTAGTAACAATAAATTAGGAACAGGGTCCCTTAGAAATCATGAAAAGGTTAGGGATCACATAAATATTGGATCAATCTCACCCATTTTCTTAAGCACTTGCTGTAGTACTTTTCTGTCTCTTATGGGTTGCTGTTTGCCATGTTGTTCTATGAGGTTTGGGAGCTGTATGAGGTAGAGTATTCAGCTGTTTGGTAATAGGTGCAGATGTGTGGTTGTGGGTTGGAGGTGCAAGATTCAACTCTTTGCAGAAGTCTTCGATATCTCCTGGATCCATGCATGTTTTCCTCTGACCTTCCCATATCAGTTGTATATGGCAAGGGAAGCCCCATCTATAGGAGATGTTGTGATTTCTTAGCACAGTGGTGAGCGGGGCAAATTCCCTTCTTCTTTGCAAAGTTCTTATGGAAAGGTCAGCATAGATGGAGAGTGCAGATCCTTGGAAGCGTAGTGGTGAAGAAATTCTGGCTTGCTTCATGATGTTTTCCTTTTGTTGATAATCTTGAAATTTTATGATCACGTCCCTAGGTGGTAAGCCCTCCTTGGGCTTGGGTCTGAGAGCTCTGTGATATCTGTCCATGACAGGAGGTGTTGTAAGTGATGAACTTTGAAGGTCTTTGAACAAATCTTGTAGATAGGTGTGAAGATTTTCTGTAGTGATGGACTCTGGTATGCCTCTTATTCTGATGTTCTGTCGTCTGCTCCTATTTTCAATATCTTCCAGTTTATCTTGGAGTTGGGAAATGACAGTATTCTGAGCTTGTACATTCTGAATAAGGCCTGCAATATCTGACTGCTGTGATTCAGATTCTTCTTCAAGAAATTCCACTCTGTCTCCTATCTCGTGCATCTCTTTACGTAGCTCTGAGATTTCTTCTTTGATACAGGATTTCACCTGGGAAATGAGAGTTGTAAAGTCTTGCTTAGACGGAAGAGTCTCTAGAAAAGCTTGTGTGATTTGCATAGACTCTGGAGCTCTGGCTGCCGTAGCAGTCTGGAGTTATGGTACTTCATCAGCAGAGTCCATGGTCTCTGGAGACGAGTCTGGGTTTTCAAGTGGTTTGAAGTATTTATTCATAGAGGCTGTAATACTGTGATGACTTTTGCTCACCTTATCCTGCTTTGCTTGCCTCTTTGGAGACATTTCTGTGCTGCAGAATTTTGATTCGTCTGTATAACTGGGGCACTTTTATGTTAGTGCGTAGTAAAGTGATTTGAAGCAGGAAAAAATGTAGAAAAAGCAATGTTCATAATTTGAGCAATCCTGCAATAAGTGGTAGAAAACTGCCAAAATAACCCACAGCCAGGATTAATGTAATATGTAGGCCTGGAGGGGAATAGGTCACCCCATGTGGATGTAAGTAGTTGCTGCTTGTTGTTTTCAGATGAAGGATGTATAAAAGTGCTGCATGATATGTGATTTGTGGTTATATTATATTTATAGCAGGCTTCTTTATCATGGTAGTATACAGCTCTAGTTAATCCTCACAGAGATGAGAATTTTGTATAGTCCTCATGTGGGTGATGTGTGAGGTACTTTAAAATACATATGTCACGCTAGTTAACCTCCTGTAAATATATATATATATTAATACAAACTTAATGTCATTATGATTCTGCTGAACAGAATTGATTTGATTACCTCCTCAGATGATTCCTCATGGTAAGAGCTGATCAAGATAGCCTGAAATCAGTAGAATCTAAAACTGGTAATCCAGTCAGGAAAAAGCAGATTCAGGTACCCTGAGGAGCCGTAGTGACCCTAAGAGGCATAGAGAGAATGACCCAGGCCTTGTCCTCCTGTTTGCAGCAGTTTTGTGTTAGGCCCAAAATGAAGCCGGGGGCTGTAGTAGCTGGCTGAGGCCAAATCCGGACCGGAAGTGCGATCGCGTCTTTTTCGCGTCTTTTTCAAGTCGAATAAAGTGTGAGGATTGATCTTCAAGTGTAAGCATCCATAGCTAAAGTAAATTTCTTGTACCTTGTACACGGTTTTAGGAGTTTAATCTGGGGCTGCCTCAGGAGCTCACTCAAAGTGCAGCCATTCACCTTGATGGCTGGCTCCGCCCCCCAGAAAGTTATTTTTTATATTTATTTGTTATACACAAAAATCTGTTATATGATACTTTCACATAAATTAATGTGCATTTGTATTTCTAGAAGTCATGATATGCTTTTATATCATATTTCATTTTTATAAATGATTATTAATGCTAGAATATGTACATATATCTTTGCACATACTTGTATGTATGTATATATATATATATATATATATATATATATATATATATATATATATATATATGTGTGTGTCTGTGTGTTTTATGTCAGAAATATTTTTCAAACATATTTACTTTTCCCTAAATTCCTTTTTATGTTCTAAACAATATTGTCTTTCATATCTCTGTGTTTATTTATACCACTATATGTACATACTGTAGTGTAAATTTATTATTATTCTGAGCAGGAATAATTGTAAATATATCATGTAATCAGAGTATCATATGTATTTATTTGCAATCAATGGATATTTTAAGAGTTGGGCCAGTTTTCTCTCTGTACCTGTGTAACCTCTCCCGATTGCAATCTAGTTTTAAAAACCACCCCTTCACAGGTGTTATAAAATGGACTAACATATAAGATGACATTTCTTACTGAAAAAGAAATTCAAGAGAAGGAAGAAATACACTGAAAATAGCATGACAGTAAAGAGGTGATTTTAATTTCTGCTGTATCTGAATCATGACAGTTTAACGTTAGGTGGGCTATCCCTTTGAGCTATCAGCTTAAGATTATATTGAATCAAACATCAATTAGAATTTTAAAATCAGTCGGCTAGATTACAAGTCTTGCGTTAGCCTTAAAAAGCAGCGTTGAGAGGTCCCAACGCTGCTTTTTAACGCCCGCTGGTATTACGAGTCTTGCAGGTACAGGTGTACCGCTCACTTTTTCGGCCAGACTCGAAAATACTGCAAATCCACTTACGTCAATTACGTATCCTATTTTTTCAATGGGATTTGCCTAACGCCGGTATTACGAGTCTTCCTAAAAGTGGGCGGTAGACCCTCTCCTCTGAAGACTCGTACCGCATTTGAAAGTCAGTAGTTAAGAGTTTTATGGGCTAACACCGTAGTTTAAAATTCTTAACTAAAGTGCTAAAAAGTACACTAACACACATAAACTACCTATTAACCCCTAAACTGAGCCCCCCCCCCCCACATCGCAAACACTTAAATAAAAATTTTAACCCCTAATCTGCCGAACCGGACATCGCCGCCACTATAATAAATATATTAACCCCTAAACCACTGCACTCCTGCCTCGCAAACACTAGTTAAATTTTATTAACCCCTAATCTGCCGTCCCTAACGTTGCCAAACCTACCTACATTTATTAACCCCTAATCTGCTGCCCCCAACGTCGCCGCCACTATATTAAAGTTATTAACTCCTAAATCTAAGTCTAACCCTAACCCCCCTAACTTAAATATTATTTAAATAAATCTAAATAATATAACTACAATTAGCTAAATTATTTCTATTTAAAACTAAATACTTACCTATAAAATTAACCTTAAGATAGCTACAATATAACTAATAGTTACATTGTAGCTATCTCATGCTTTATTTTTATTTTACAGGCAACTTTGTATTTATTTTAACTAGGTAGAATAGTAATTAAATAGTTATTAACTATTTAATAACTACCTAGTTAAAATAAAGACAAATTTACCTGTAAAATAAAACCTAACCTAAGTTCTGAAGACTTCTGCCCGTCTGGAGGACCTCTTCTTCCCGTCTGGATGAAGACTTCTACCCATCTGGAGGACCTCTTCTTCCCGGCTTGGATGAAGACTTCTGCCCGTCTGGAGGACCACTTCGCCCGGCTTCGTTGAGGACTTCGGCCCGGTTGGGTGAAGACTTCTCAAGGTAGGGTGATATTCAAGGGGTTATTTACAGGTTAAAGAGCTGATTACTTTGGGGCAATGCCCCGCAAAAAGCCCTTTTAAGGGCTATTTGTAATTTAGTATAGGGTAGGGCTTTTTATTATTTTGGGGGGCTTTTTTGTTTTATTAGGGGGATTAGATTAGGTGTAATTAGCTTAAAAACTTGTAATTATTTTATTATTGTCTGTAATTTAGTGTTTGTTTTTGTTTTCATACTTTAGATAATTGTATTTAATTGTATTTAATTATAGTTAATTTAGGGAATTAATTTAATTATAGTGTAGTGTTAGGTATAATTGTAACTCAGGTTAGGTTTTATTTTACAGGTAAATTTGTCTTTATTTTAACTAGGTAGCTATTAAATAGTTAATAACTATTCTATCTAGTTAAAATAAATACAAAGTTGCCTGTAAAATAAAAATAAACCCTAAGCTAGCTACAATGTAACATTATACAGTGATACAATTGTAAACAGCCGTTAAGCCGTGTTTGGTATTTCTTGAAGAATTCGTATGTGTGTTGGTATCCTAAAATTTTACACTGTGTGTCCTAATGTCAGCATCAATGTTTATCTTTAATTCTAAATTCACACATACATACTTTCAAAGTATAATACACAATGTAACAAATGGCACTTACAAGTTCTGATGAGTAATCAATGATTCAAGTATCAAGCAATTTGATATGTTAATGATAGTTTATAATGTATATTTGAATCAGATTGGCTGATGTCCTAAATCATGTGATTATGCATATTCCAATCAAAAGTGGTTGAAAAATTCACTAGTGTGTGGGTTGTTTAGGAGTTTGCGTCATAATTGGTGCGAAAAGTGTTGCGTCAAAATTGGTGCGAAGTGGAGAGTGTGACTTGTATTACATGGCTTAAACATGGTGCACATAGATTTTTCACAAAAAATAAAAAGGAAGTTAGCTATATTATGTTGTATATTTATTTCATTTGTATCTCTTTATCTATTAGTGTGACAAGTTTGGGGAAAAAAATTTCAACAAATTTGTAGAAATAATTTGTCCCCTTGCTTTATAATGAGAGACAAATTTGTAGCATAATCCATAAGTAGTAGTGTATTTTTCATATTTATCCCTATATCTACTAGTGCACCAAATGTGGAGCAATAATATTGTTTGACTTAGAAAGGGTATACAATTTTAATACTTTCTAATTTACTTTTATTATGTAATATACTTCATTCTCTTGCAGAATCGAACATTAGCTTTCTGTGTTTTCAGACTCCCATTGACTTCTATGCCATCCGCGACCTGAAGGGTGGTGGATTGAAAACTAGTTACGCTGCTTCCGAATAGACACGAACGTACCTGTTGAATGTTTGATACATTTTTAAAAGGTTCAAATAGAGTTGAATCTGAATTTAAAACATCTGTAATGATGCAAGCATCGCTCTGAGTCAGATTGAGATTGTGGGATTGTATATTACGTCACAAATTTTAACATTTGCCGCTTTTGATGCTTTGATAACTATGGCGGATCAATCTCGCGGCAAATACGACGTGGAATTCAAACTTATTTTCAGTTGATGCTTTGATAAATAGACCCCTATATGTGAATCCAATTAGAGTGTCTATATGTGAATTCTTATGTGTGAGTGTGTGTTTCAGTGTATGAGGGTGTCTGTGTGTTTCTGTTTTTGTCTGTAACTACCTTTACAACAGGGGTCAAGTCGTGCGGAAACACATGGGAACGGAGTTCCTACACTTTTTTTGCAGGAGGAACTAAGTTCCCTCTGGACAGACAATAGAAACACTTCTATAAATACTGCTGCTGCTGGTGGGAGGAGCTGGACCAAAGTCCGCTTAAAGGGATAGTGAGATCCTCTAGTAATGGGCAGTAACACAATACAATACACTAAATGTAAGACTGTCAGCGGTCCTGCTCTGTTATCACCCCTGTTATGAATATTATCTTTATTATCTTTTATTAAACATGGTGCTTATGTTTCTGTGTGTCTTGCTCTAGGGTTATTTAGCTTCACTCAGCAGAAATAGAACTATTGCACCTTACGTGGGTGAGACTCTATAACAGAGGAGGATTATCAGGCCCAAAGGCATCCATTCAATCCTTTGGATTTAATTTGCTTTAATTAACCAAAGTCTATAGATTATATACATATAAATACAGTGTGTGTGTAAGTGTGTGTATATATGTATGTATGTGTGTATATATATATATATATATATATATATATATATATATATATATATATATATATATATATATATATATATATAAAACAATATTAATTGTGGGGGAGGGTGGAAGTCTTGGTGAGTTCCCATACTTTTTTTTTTTTTTTTTGGTTTTAAACCCACCTTTACAACATTTCCAAGTTTGACTACACTTAAGAATAAAGTGCATATACGTTTAAGTCACTTGGTCAAAAATTGCATGTCAAAGGAGGGGGGGGTGATCAATGGTTAATTAAGGGGCCCCAAAATTTCTAGTGGTAGTCCTGAATAGGAATATCTATAACACTTTATTAAAAAATGAATATATATATATATATATATATATATATATATATGATGTGTATGTATGTCTCTATGTTAAAGTTCTTTTGCCTGCCTGAGATCTCATATCTTTGAGCCTTTGAGGCCTACTTATCAAGCCGTCAACTTTCTTGCATTCGACGGCACCAATACGCTCGCCTGACATCGCCTAACAAGCTGTCAAAAAGCTGCGCACCAAGTACGGGGCGATGAGCAGCGGACTGTTGTTAACTAACAGTCATCGATCTTGCTGCTATTCGGCTTTTTCCCAGCTTTATTTATATACTGTCACTAAACACCGCCACTATACTAAAATGTTTTACCCTTATCCCGCCGCTCCCAGACCCCGCCGCAACTAAATAAAGTTATTAACCCCTATCCCGCTGCTCCCGGAAATTACTGCAACTCTAATAAAGTTTATTAACCCCTATTCCGCCACTCCCCGACACCGCCGCAACTAACTAAATGTATTTACCCCTATTCCTCCACTCCCGGAGCCCACCGCAACTCTAATAAAGGTATTAACTCCTATCCCTCCGCTTCTTGAGCCCACCGCAACTAAATAAATGTATTTACCCCTAAACCCCTGGCCTCTCACATCACTACCACTTACTAAACCTATTAACCCCTAAACCGCCAGCCCCCCACATCTCCATAAACTAAATTAACCTATTAACCCCTAAACCTAAACAACCTGCTAACTGTACATTAAAATTACATCATCCCTATCTTATAATAAATTAAAACTTACCTTTAGAATTACATTAAACTATATTAAACTATTAATTAATCTACCCTAACTATTATTCTAAAATTACATTAAACTATTAATTAATCTACCCTAACTATTTTTTATTTATTTTTTTTAAATATTTTTATTGAGGTATAAATGCATTACAACAAATAAATGACATAAAAGTAAGAGAGTTACAATAACCGCTATATCTTCATATAGGGTTCAGTTTGTTGCATATCAAAAATTGTAAACACAAATTGAAAATAAACCTCAAATTTTCCATTTTTTTGTTGCTAAGAAACTAGGACATTTTCAAATATTATTTTCATATCTGATATACTCTTAGACAAATTTAGCGATACAAAATACATACCTCACATTAAAACAAAAAGAAAGCTAGCATAAATGAAATAGAAAAATGTCACAATAATACTTTCAAAATAAAAGGTTGCGGTACATATAAGATAAACCGTTTAAGTAGCTCTTCCAATTAGGAAGGTACATTATGGGGGGGAAGAGGTGGTAAACTGAATATAATAAAGTAGCAAAGGTGTGAGAAGGGGTGACCGTGATCCAAATAAGCTAGGTGTATTTATTCTATCTTATAGCAGCCTTAGAATATTTGTGTGGATTGGAGAGTTAAGTAACTGTAGATAGAGGAGGTTCAGCCCCCAACCAAAGAGGACAGGACAACATTTAATGAACTATGTGTGTATAGCTAAGGTATATGGGCTATCTTATATCTGTATAGTAACTTGGTATAGGGCAGTAAATAGCGCATAACAAATAACATGCATATTAAACAGCCTTAAGTGACAATAATATGACATCACATAATCCATCCAGACATATAGAGCTGAGTGCCACCCAAAGTCCTACGCCTGCCACTTGACAATCAATATATAAACATAGGCAGTCTCTTAGCTGTATATCCAGCTCGCTGTTCAAGGAATGAGTAGAAAAGTATAATCCCACTACAGTTGAGCATATATTTATCTTCATAGCTAAAATACAAATGAAGTATACACATATAAAATAAACTCGCTATGCTTGTATAGGCATTCATAGATCAATAATCTTAAAACTCAAAGCAAAAAATAACCATCAGAACTATAATAATAGTGTCTTTAAAAGGCCCTATCTCCACGGTACCTAATACTTCCAAAAGAAAGGTTTTGTTAGCTAGGTATCTTTTAACGTCTCACAGTGCCAGTCCTACTCCGGTCCTGTAATCTGTGTACCCTGACAAAATTTTAACCTACTCCGATTTTAGGCATGCTAGAAGCAAGTCTCTCAGGGCTCCAGAGCACCTCCATTTCAGATAGGAGACATGGGATAAACAAAATACACTGTGGTCTCAATTGGGGATCACTGTCTCCTGTATGTTCCAGAAATAGGTCGGTAGGCTTAGCCTTAATATTGAAAGTGCCATTGCTCTTAAGAAATAATGGGAAGGCCTCTGTGTTAACAACATAATGTCACCTTGGATCCTCCTTATGATAGAGAGAAGCACTGAGCAACATCGCAAGTTCCGTTACATCACCCCTCTCATCAGGGTGGCTCAGATCCACATCGCTCTCCATGCAGCCAGGCTTGTGGCTTGAAGCAGTATCGCCGCCAGAAATTGAGACATCTTGCCCAGAAGGAGTGACGTGCTCATCTGCGCATCCGCCATTGTAAGCTCCAGATGCCATTCTTCCATAATAATGATCTGCACGAGATGCATCTACTGGTAAATGTGCAGCATTTTGTAAAGCCACGTCCACTAGGGCCTCACGCAGTGCCAGCGCTAGGCTATGAAAATGAACGTACAGGATCTGAGCCATCTCAGACACCCACATGGCTGAGGCTTCCTTCATGGCTTAAATGTTATCAAACTCGCTGACCTAAAGAAGTCCAAATGATCACCCAAGTTTTTCGCTAGCCCATGTAGGCATATGAGGAGTCAGTCTTAAGCATCCAAAAAGCAAAATTTTGCGTTAACCCTTCTTTTAATGCGATTAGGACCGGGAGCTCAGCAGAAACACGTCTTGTTCCCTTCACAGTTGGCTCCTCCCCCATCTACCCTAACTATTAAACTAAAATTACATTAAACTACAAATTAAAATAACTATATTATATAGTTAAAAACCTAACCCTTCTCAAATAACTTAAATCTACTATTAAAAATTTCAAAGTTACAAAAAACTAACAACTAAGCTACACAAAATAACAAACACTAAGTTACACAAAATAAAAAATAAATGATCAAATATTTAAACTAATTACACCTAATCTAAGAGCCATATGAAAATAAAAAAGCCCCCCCAAAATAAAAAAACCCTAGCCTACAATAAACTACCAATGGCCCTTAAAAGGGCCATTTGTGGGGCATTGCCCCAAAGAAATCAGCTCTTTTACCTGTAAATAAAAATACAAATACCCCCACAACAGCAAAACCCACCACCCACACAACCAACCCCCCCAAATTGGTTGATTGGAATAGTCAATAGAATGCGAGCTCAATCCTATTGGCTGATTGGATCAGCCAATAGGATGAAAGCTCAATCCTATTGACTGATTGCAACAGTCAATAGGATTTTTTCAACCTTAATTCTGATTGGCTGATAGAATTCTATCAGCCAATCGGAATCTAAGGGACGCCATCTTGGATGACGTCATTTAAAGGGAAACTTCCTTGTTCAAGAAGATGTCGGAAGAAGAGGATGCTCCATGCTGGATGTCTTGAAGATGGAGCCGCTCCGCGCCAGATGGATGATGAAAGAAGATGCCGTCTGGATGAAGACTTCTGCCGGATTGGATGAAGACTTTGGCCTGCTTGGATGAAGACTTCTGCCGGCTTCGCTGAGGACTTCTGCTGCTTCATTGAGGATGGATGTTGGGTCTTCAAAAACTGTAAGTGGATCTTCGGGGGTTAGTGTTAGGTTTTTTTGGGAGGAAAAAGAGCTAAATGCCCTTTTAAGGGCAATGCCCATCCAAATGCCCTTTTCAGGGCAATGGGGAGCTTAGGTTTTTTAGATAGAATTTTATTTGGGGGGTTGGTTGTGTGGGTAGTGGGTTTTACTGTTGGGGGGGTATTTGTATTTTTATTTACAGGTAAAAGAGCTGATTTCTTTGGGGCAATGCCCTGCAAAAGGCCCTTTTAAGGGCCATTGGTAGTTTATTGTAGGCTAGGGTTTTTTTTTTTATTTTGGGGGGCTTTTTTATTTTCATAGGGCTCTTAGATTAGGTGTAATTAGTTTAAATATTTGATCATATATTTTTATTTTGTGTAACTTTTTAACTTGTGTAATTTTTAATAGTAGATTTAAATTATTTGAGTAGGGTTAGATTTTTAAATATATAATATAGTTAATTTAATTTGTAGTTTAATGTAATTTTAGTATAATAGTTAGGGTAGGTTAATTATTAGTTTAATATAGTTTAATGCAATTTTATTATAATAGGGTAGATTAATTAATAGTTTAATATAGTTTAATTTAATTCTAAAGGTAAGTTTTAATTTATTATAAGATAGGGATGAGTTAATTTTAATGTACAGTTAGCGGGTTGTTAGGTTTGGGGGTTAACAGGTTAATTTAGTTTATGGCGATGTGGGGGACTGGCGGTTTAGGGGTTAATAGGTTTAGTAAGTGGTAGTGATGTGGGAGGCCAGGGGGTTAGGGGTTAATACATTTATTTAGTTGCAGTGGGCTCCGGGAGTGGCGGGATAGGGGTTAATATATTTATTTAGGTGGCAGCGGGGTCAGGGAGCAGTGGGATAGGGGTTAATACATTATTTAGGTGGCGGCGGGGTCTGGGAGCGGCGAGATAGGGGTTAATACTTTTATGTAGGTAGCGACAGTGTTGGGCGGCAGATTAGGGGTTAATAAGTAAAATGTAGGTGGCGGCGGTGTTGGGGTGGCAGATTAGGGGTGTTTAGACTCGGGGCTTATGTTGGGGTGTTAGGTCTAAGCGTAACTTTTATTCTCCCATAGAAATCAATGGGATATCTGGCAGCAGCGAACATAAGCTTTCGCTGCTTTCAGACTCCCATTGATTCCTATGGCATCCGCGGCCTCCAGGGCGGCGGATTGAAAACCAGGTACGCTGAGCCGGAATAGTGGCAAGCGTACCTGTTAGCAGTTTGATAACTATCAAAAGTTGTCAGATAGTGCCGAATTTGTATTCGGAACATCTGTAATGACGTAAGCATCGATCTTTGTCAGATTGAGACCAGCGGATTGTATGTTACGTCACAAATTTCAACTTTTGCCGGTCTGTAGGCTTTGATAAATGAGGCAAATCAGGCTCGCCACAATTACGCTGCGGAATTCCAGCGTATCAGCGGTTGACGGCTTGATAAAAAGGCCTCTTAATAACTTTTTTGTGCAATATTTGTTTTTTAATAATGTATATTAGATGGTGATATTATGAGTGTAACTCTACTTTGTGATGTATTTTTGATGTATTTTGTGCATCTTTTATGTTTTGTAAAACAGTTAACCAGAGCTCTGAAGTTGCGGTAATCATTTTAGCATAAATCGTGATATCGCTCAAATGATCGCATTTACTTTTATTTTGTAATACCAGCGGTAAGCTCGACAAACGTAAACCCCCGCTATAAACCCCTTAACGCTTGGGTGCAAATGTTTGCGCTCCACTCGTAATCTGACCAAAAGTGTTTCACAATTTCTTTTCACAAGAATGCAATTATGAAATTACTGACCTCTATACACAGATTGTGCTATTGCGCATTCATTATAACTTCCTGAAATCATATAAAAATATATTATTAGACAGGGTATAAAAATGTTGGAAAATACACTATTAGCAGGCACATTTACATGTTGTCCGCATATGGAAACAAAACAGGCACTTATGGAAGTTTCGTATGATAGCTTTATTTATGTTATTGTCACTGGACTCATCTTGCCATGTGCAACATGAGGGAAAAGTATACCAATGAACGAAATGAATGCTTATATCTACTTCCACACCATATAAAATGTACAGTATGTGATGATTTTGAAAGTAGTAAGTTTTCAATGTTTCAAACAATGGAACAATTATTGCTTAAAAAAACAAAAGTATTGTAATACTGTAAATACTAAGGGGCATATTTATCAAGATCCGTATGGAGTTTGATGCCCTTAACCAGAAGTTATGAAGCACCGGTCTAAAGAACCGGGTTGAATGGCGGCCGATTTGCTGCAAATCTGCAGGGGGTAGCATTGCACAAGTAGTTCACAAGAACTGCTGGTGCAATGATAAATGCTGACAGCGTATGCTGTTGGCATTTATCGATGTGCGGCAGACATGATATGCTACTTCGTATCATGTCCACTCGCACATTGATAAATATGCCAGATTACAAGTGGAGCGCTAAATATTGTGCCCCACTGAGTAATACCGGCGCACGCGTATGTGCGCTGGTATTACAAGTTAACACCAATGCATCAGAACCTAAGCGCTGCAAAGGGGGTAAGTAGCACAGCGATTACAGCATTTGTAAATATATATGTATCTACTGATTTACATATATATTTATATCTTAATATGTATATACACATATTAACACAAAAATATTTGTATATAGGCATATACATATATTTCTTTCATGTAATTAGCAAGAGTCCATGAGCTAGTGACGTATGGGATATACATTCCTACCAGGAGGGGCAAAGTTTCCCAAACCTCAAAATGCCTATAAATACACCCCTCACCACACCCACAATTCAGTTTTACAAACTTTGCCTCCTATGGAGGTGGTGAAGTAAGTTTGTGCTAGATTCTACGTTGATATGCGCTCCGCAGTAGGTTGGAGCCCAGTTTTCCTCTCAGCGTGCAGTGAATGTCAGAGGGATGTGAGGAGAGTATTGCCTATTTTGAATGCAGTGATCTCCTTCTACGGGGTCTATTTCATAGGTTCTCTGTTATCGGTCGTAGAGATTCATCTCTTACCTCCCTTTTCAGATCGACGATATACTCATATATATACCATTACCTCTGCTGATTTTCGTTTCAGTACTGGTTTGGCTTTCTACAAACATGTAGATGAGTGTCCTGGGGTAAGTAAGTCTTATTTTCTGTGACACTCTAAGCTATGGTTGGGCACTTTTTTTAATAAAGTTCTAAATATATGTATTCAAACATTTATTTGCCTTGACTCAGGATGTTCAACATTCCTTATTTTCAGACAGTCAGTTTCATATTTGGGATAATGCACTTGAATCAATTATTTTTCTTACCTTAAAAATTTGACTTTTTTCCCTGTAGGCTGTTAGGCTCGCGGGGGCTGAAAATGCTTCATTTTATTGCGTCATTCTTGGCGCGGACTGTTTTGGCGCAAAAAATCTTTTCTGTTTCCAGCGTCATACGTGTCGCCGGAAGTTGCGTCATTTTTGACGTTCTTTTGCGCCAAAAATGTCGGCGTTCCGGACGTGGCGTCATTTTTTGCGCCAAAAGCATTTAGGCGCCAAATAATGTGGGCGTCTTATTTGGCGCTAAAAAAATATGGGCGTCGCTTTTGTCTCCACATTATTTAAGTCTCATTTTTCTTTGCTTCTGGTTGCTAGAAGCTTGTTCCTTGGCATTTTTTCCCATTCCTGAAACTGTCATTTAAGGAATTTGATCAAATTTGCTTTATATGTTGTTTTTTCTCTTACATATTGCAAGATGTCTCACGTTGCATCTGAGTCAGAAGATACTTCAGGAAAATCGCTGTCTGGTGCTGGAACTACCAAAGCTAAGTGTATCTGCTGTAAACTTTTGGTAGCTGTTCCTCCAGCTGTTGTTTGTATTAATTGTCATGACAAACTTGTTAATGCAGATAATATTTCCTTTAGTAATGTACCATTACCTGTTGCAGTTCCATCAACATCTAATGTTCAGAATGTTCCTGATAACATAAGAGATTTTGTTTCTGAATCCATCAAGAAGGCTATGTCTGTTATTCCTCCTTCTAGTAAACATAAAAAAACTTTTAAAACTTCTCTTTATACAGATGAATTTTTAAATGAACATCATCATTTTGATTCTAATGACTCTTCTGGTTCAGATGATTCTGTCTCAGAGGTTGATGCTGATAAATCTTCATATTTATTTAAAATGGAATTTATTCGTTCTTTACTTAAAGAAGTACTAATTGCTTTAGAAATTGAGGATTCTGGTCCTCTTGATACTAAATCTAAACGTTTAGATAAGGTCTTTAAATCTCCTGTGGTTAATCCAGAAGTTTTTCCTGTTCCTGGTGCTATTTCTGAAGTTATTTCCAGAGAATGGAATAATTTGGGTAATTCATTTACTCCTTCTAAACATTTTAAGCAATTATATCCTGTGCCGTCTGACAGATGAGAATTTTGGGACAAAATCCCTAAAGTTGATGGGGCTATTTCTACCCTTGCTAAACGTACTACTATTCCTACGTCAGATGGTACTTCCTTTAAGGATCCTTTAGATAGGAAAATTGAATCCTTTCTAAGAAAAGCTTATCTGTGTTCAGGTAATCTTCTTAGACCTGCTATATCATTGGCTGATGTTGCTGCAGCTTCAACTTTTTGGTTGGAAACTTTAGCGCAACAAGTAACAGATCATGATTCTCATAATATTATTATTCTTCTTCAACATGCTAATAATTTTATCTGTGATGCCATTTTTGATATTATCAGAGTTGATGTCAGGTTTATGTCTCTAGCTATTTTAGCTAGAAGAGCTTTATGGCTTAAAACTTGGAATGCTGATATGTCTTCTAAATCGACTCTACTTTCCATTTCTTTCCAGGGTAACAAATTATTTGGTTCTCAGTTGGATTCTATTATCTCAACTGTTACTGGTGGGAAAGGAACTTTTTTACCACAGGATAAAAAATCTAAGGGTAAAAACAGGGCTAATAATCGTTTTCGTTCCTTTCGTTTCAACAAAGAACAAAAGCCTGATCCTTCATCCTCAGGAGCAGTTTCAGTTTGGAAACCATCTCCAGTCTGGAATAAATCCAAGCCTTCTAGAAAAGCAAAGCCAGCTTCTAAGTCCACATGAAGGTGCGGCCCTCATTCCAGCTCAGCTGGTAGGGGGCAGGTTACGTTTTTTCAAAGAAATTTGGATCAATTCTGTTCACAATCTTTGGATTCAGAACATTGTTTCAGAAGGGTACAGAATTGGTTTCAAGATAAGACCTCCTGCAAAGAGATTTTTTCTTTCCTGTGTCCCAGTAAATCCAGTGAAAGCTCAAGCATTTCTGAAATGTGTTTCAGATCTAGAGTTGGCTGGAGTAATTATGCCAGTTCCAGTTCTGGAACAGGGGCTGGGGTTTTATTCGAATCTCTTCATTGTACCAAAGAAGGAGAATTCATTCAGACCAGTTCTGGATCTAAAAATATTGAATTGTTATGTAAGGATACCAATGTTCAAAATGGTAACTGTAAGGACTATCTTGCCTTTTGTTCAACAAGGGCATTATATGTCCACAATAGATTTACAGGATGCATATCTGCATATTCCGATTCATCCAGATCATTATCAGTTCCTGAGATTCTCTTTTCTGGACAAGCATTATCAGTTTGTGGCTCTGCCGTTTGGCCTAGCTACAGCTCCAAGAATTTTTACAAAGGTTCTCGGTGCCCTTCTGTCTGTAATCAGAGAACAGGGTATTGTGGTATTTCCTTATTTGGACGATATCTTGGTACTTGCTCAGTCTTTACATTTAGCAGAATCTTATACGAATCGACTTGTGTTGTTTCTTCAAGATCATGGTTGGAGGATCAATTCACTAAAAAGTTCATTGATTCCTCAGACAAGGGTAACCTTTCTGGGTTTCCAGATAGATTCAGTGTCCATGACTCTGTCTTTGACAGACAAGAGACGTCTAAAATTGATTTCAGCTTGTCGAAACCTTCAGTCACAATCATTCCCTTCGGTAGCCTTATGCATGGAAATTCTAGGTCTTATGACTGCTGCATCGGATGCGATCCCCTTTGCTCGTTTTCACATGCAACCTCTTCAGCTCTGTATGCTGAATCAATGGTGCAGGGATTACACAAAGATATCTCAATTAATATCTTTAAAACCGATTGTACGACACTCTCTAACGTGGTGGACAGATCACCATCGTTTAATTCAGGGGGCTTCTTTTGTTCTTCCGACCTGGACTGTAATTTCAACAGATGCAAGTCTTACAGGTTGGGGAGCTGTGTGGGGATCTCTGACGGCACAAGGAGTTTGGGAATCTCAGGAGGTGAGATTACCGATCAATATTTTGGAACTCCGTGCAATTTTCAGAGCTCTTCAGTCTTGGCCTCTTCTGAAGAGAGAATCGTTCATTTGTTTTCAGACAGACAATGTCACAACTGTGGCATACATCAATCATCAAGGAGGGACTCACAGTCCTCTGGCTATGAAAGAAGTATCTCCAATTCTGGTTTGGGCGGAATCCACCTCCTGTCTAATCTCTGCGGTTCATATCCCAGGTATAGACAATTGGGAAGCGGATTATCTCAGTCGCCAAACGTTGCATCCGGGCAAATGGTCTCTTCACCCAGAGGTATTTCTTCAGATTGTTCAAATGTGGGAGCTTCCAGAAATAGATCTGATGGCGTCTCATCTAAACAAGAAACTTCCCAGGTATCTGTCCAGATCCCGGGATCCTCAGGCGGAAGCAGTGGATGCATTATCACTTCCTTGGAAGTATCATCCTGCCTATATCTTTCCGCCTCTAGTTCTTCTTCCAAGAGTAATCTCCAAGATTCTGAAGGAATGCTCGTTTGTTCTGCTGGTAGCTCCGGCATGGCCTCACAGGTTTTGGTATGCGGATCTTGTCCGGATGGCCTCTTGCCATCCGTGGACTCTTCCGCTAAGACCAGACCTTCTGTCGCAAGGTCCTTTTTTCCATAAGGATCTCAAATCCTTAAATTTAAAGGTATGGAAATGAACGCTTGATTCTTGGTCAAAGAGGTTTCTCTGACTCTGTGATTAATACTATGTTACAGGCTCGTAAATCTGTATCCAGAGAGATATATTATAGAGTCTGGAAGACTTATATTTCTTGGTGTCTTTCTCATCATTTTTCTTGGCATTCTTTTAGAATTCCGAGAATTTTACAGTTTCTTCAGGATGGTTTAGATAAAGGTTTATCCGCAAGTTCTTTGAAAGGACAAATCTCTGCTCTTTCTGTTCTTTTTCACAGAAAGATTGCTAATCTTCCTGATATTCATTGTTTTGTACAAGCTTTGGTTCGTATAAAACCTGTCATTAAGTCAATTTCTCTTCCTTGAAGTTTGAATTTGGTTCTGGGGGCTCTTCAAGCTCCTCCTTTTGAACCCATGCATTCATTAGACATTAAATTACTTTCTTGGAAAGTTTTGTTCCTTTTGGCGATCTCTTCTGCCAGAAGAGTCTCTGAATTATCTGCTCTTTCTTGTGAGTCTCCTTTTCTGATTTTTCATCAGGATAAGGCGGTGTTGCGAACTTCTTTTGAATTTTTACCTAAGGTTGTGAATTCCAACAACATTAGTAGAGAAATTGTGGTTCCCTCATTATGTCCTAATCCTAAGAATTCTAAGGAGAAATCGTTGCATTCTTTGGATGTTGTTAGAGCTTTGAAATATTATGTTGAAGCTACTAAGTCTTTCCGAAAGACTTCTAGTCTATTTGTTATCTTTTCCGGTTCTAGAAAAGGCCAGAAAGCTTCTGCCATTTCTTTGGCATCTTGGTTGAAATCTTTAATTCATCATGCCTATGTCGAGTCGGGTAAAACTCCGCCTCAAAGGATTACAGCTCATTCTACTAGGTCAGTTTCTACTTCCTGGGCGTTTAGGAATGAAGCTTCGGTTGATCAGATTTGCAAAGCAGCAACTTGGTCCTCTTTGCATACTTTTACTAAACTCTACCATTTTGATGTATTTTCTTCTTCTGAAGCAGTTTTTGGTAGAAAAGTACTTCAGGCAGCGGTTTCAGTTTGAATCTTCTGTTTATGTTTTTCATTAAACTTTATTTTGGGTGTGGATTATTTTCAGCAGGAATTGGCTGTCTTTATTTTATCCCTCCCTCTTTAGTGACTCTTGCGTGGAAAGATCCACATCTTGGGTAGTCATTATCCCATACGTCACTAGCTCATGGACTCTTGCTAATTACATGAAAGAAAACATAATTTATGTAAGAACTTACCTGATAAATTCATTTCTTTCATATTAGCAAGAGTCCATGAGGCCCGCCCTTTTTTGTGGTGGTTATGATTTTTTTTGTATAAAGCACAATTATTCCAATTCCTTATTTTATATGCTTTCGCACTTTTTTCGTATCACCCCACTTCTTGGCTATTCGTTAAACTGATTTGTGGGTGTGGTGAGGGGTGTATTTGTAGGCATTTTGAGGTTTGGGAAACTTTGCCCCTCCTGGTAGGAATGTATATCCCATACGTCACTAGCTCATGGACTCTTGCTAATATGAAAGAAATTAATTTATCAGGTAAGTTCTTACATAAATTATGTTATTTACTGAGAACACACAGTTCCCATAGACCACAAGTGCAGTTTTTTTTTTCTAAGACCCACTCCCACCAACCTTATACCCCAAAAACTGCTTAGTGCTAAAAAAAAATGTCAATGAAAAACTATAATGCCTCTATTATGAGGGCATTTGGGACACTTTTAGAAAATTAACCAGAGATCGGATCTCTGGTTAATTTTCTGAGCGCTACGCTCTCACTTGCAATGGCTGGTTAATTATCGTGCGCCTGCAAACAGGCAAATTTGTCAGAAGACGGCTGCTAAATTACTGGAGTTACAGGCACTCTCGCAAAAGCTTTCAAAGCTTCAAAAAATCGAGACCAATGGATGAAAAATAAGCATCTCTCATTAACCATCATGGCTGCCAGAAAGCGTTACAATGAACTGCATCACAATCTACTTTGGCTCTGTATTACAACCATGGGTTTAAATAACACAAGAACCAAAGATTATTTTTTTTTCACATTATATTTAATACACCTTTGTGCACTACTTTTGTATTTAGTCTATTTAAGCCGGCACATTTTGCTTTGTTCTTTTGTGCTTGCTCTTGACCACCTATGGGTCACATTCCGCCATGTAGTGCATTGCATGGGACTTCATGGGGTTTTAAAACCAATTCCAATTTGCTTGAAACTAATGGGAACAATGTATCATCACTTTTCAAATGCATTTGTGCCATGGAGCCTTCCCCTGCATCTTGCATGAGGACTATTCAACACCTGTATTCCACATTCCAGTCTATCTAAGATCCATTTTTTTTCTCTTCTGATGTTGTCATTTATTCCCTGTGCTGCTTTTTCAATAAAGTTCTTTCAAACGTTCAGTTCACATGTTTACAAACACATTGGGGTTGATTTTAATCTGTCCGATCCAGTTTATAAGCATTTTTTTCCATGTTTTTGAAGTTTTGAGAAAATCATGAGCAAAACATTTAGTTTCACAACTTTTTGTTCACTTTGAGAAATACTGTTTTCAATAAATCTGTTAAATCTTGCATGTTTATGTATTTCTATCATTGTGAAAATAATACAAGTTGAAGAATAAATATATTTAAACCTATCACCACTGTTAAACATTCTTAATATTAATATATTTTGCAGAACAAATAGAAGAAAATTTATTACATTGGCAATACATTTTTAATGACGATACATTTTTAAAAATAATGTTTATTTAAAAAAGCACTTGATTCTAAATATTTAATATACAGAATTTCATAGATTTAGCAGTTTACACTACTTAGCACAACAAACATGTAATTTTAGGTATATTGCTCAACACACTGATATCAGAATAAAAAAGATGTGAAACAGCAGTAGAAGATGCAGTAGAAATGCATAATAAAAAGACAATGCAATAATAACCTATAATTTCAAATAAGCAGTAGATTTTTTTTCTGACAAATTTATTTTTTCTCTCATTTTCCAGACCCTTGTATCATGTGACAGACATCAGCCAATTACAGCCTAGTATACATTTACCCTGTGAACTTGTGCACATGCTCAGTAGGATCTTGTTCCCCAGAAAGTGTGTCTATAAAAAGACTGTGCAAAATTTGATAATGGAAGTAAATTGGAAAGTGTCTTAAAACTGCATGTTCTTTCTGAATCATAAAAGTTTATTTTTACTTGAGTGTCCCTTTAAGCAAATTAACATTTTTGATTTGCTGAAGATAATGTTAATATTTCAATGTTTCTAATTCCATTCTTGAAAGCCATTACTTCCCTGTGAATAGCAAACACATATTCATACATTGATCATTTGTCTGTCAGAAACGCAATTGGCACTACCACGTTCAAGTTCATCTTCCCTTTTCCTGGTCACTAGTTAGTGTCAGGTGGGGAGATTCCTTGAACAGGAGTGACAGTGACAAGATTATCTTGAAAACAATAAAGACCAGAGATGTAAAAGTCAGGGGAAGAGAAGGCGGCAGGCAAGGACATTAAACTATCTGAGGTCAGGGCAGGAAGCTGGTAAGGCAAGGTTATTAAACAATCAGCTGTCAAGGCACATGGCTGGCAACGCAAGGTCATTAAAGAAACCAAGGTCAGGGCTAGCAGCTGGCAAGGCAAGGTTGCAAACAATCTAAAGTCAGAGTAGGCCAAGGTATGGACAGGAATAAGCTCTAGGTTCCTGGACATTTGCAAAACAAACAAGCAAAGCAAGAATAGACTGATTCTACTTATACAGGCCAAAGGGTGAGACCAGTAACAGGTATGCAACATGTATGGTTACCTGTAGAAGTGCATAAGCAATGTTTTCAATGATGCGAATACGGGATCAAAAAACACCTGCCACAGTGCCAGACCTGGAAACACATTTACGTGGTTGCAGCACATAAACACGAGCAAGTGATCCCCATATAGCGTGTGTTCCTATGACCAGAGATGGACACCTGCCTTCTATGTAGGGAAGATACCTGAATCTTAGCACTATAGAGCCCAAATTTCATTTTTTGTAACAATGTCCCTTACAGGTGCCACCTTATGTGAATCATAGGGGCCGAATTATCAAGCTCTGAATGGAGTTTGATGCCCCTGTTTCCACGCTAGCCTTCAGGCTCACCGGCAACAGCAGTTATAAAGCAGCAGTCTTAAGACCGCTGCTCCATAACTGGTTCTCTGCCTCTGAGGCTGCGGTCTGCAGTCCGCCTGATCCTATACAATCAGGCTGATTAAAACCCCATGCTAGTGGCCGAATCTGCAGGGGGTGTTATTGCACAAGCAGTTCTGGTGAACTGCTTGTGCAATGTTAAATGCAGACAGCGTATGCTGTCGGCATTCAGCAATGTCTGTCGGACATGATACGCTACAGTGTATCATGTCTGGCAAACATTGATAAATTAGCCCCATAGAGTGAACTTTGCTGTCTAGTTGAGGAGCATAGTATCAAAATCCTCATCTCTCCCTGATTATATAGTTTTTGGCTCCAGATGTTTAAGGGTATATTTATACATTTAAGCAGTCTTCTGCTTCTTCCTTTTTTGCTCTCTATATTGTTTTACTTTCCAGCCTCTTCCTCTTCTGTAATTAGTCTACTCTCTTTAAGTCCTTTCACTCACACTTCTGACACTGATACTCCTTCCTTTCCTTGTGCAGTCATCTCTCTCAGTCATCTGTCTCCGTCATCTCTCTCACACCTTCGCTCTCCCTGTCACTCTGTCTTTCTTCCTGTAACCTTATCTCTTCCTGCCTTTGATCCACCACTTTCTTCCCTGCTGCATTTCTCACTACCTTTCCTCACGCCTGTCTCTCTTTCAGTTTACCTCTCACTTGGTTTATATCTCCTTATGACTCCCTTTCTTGCTCCCCCAATCTCTATCTCTTCTTCTCTATCTCACTTCCTCTATCTCTCTCTCCACAATTTACTCCTTCTCTCCCCCTCACCCATTTTCTCTCTCTTTCTCAATATCTGAATCCTTCTTCCCCCCCATCCCTCCCTTTTTGCCACTCATTTGTTTAAATATGTACAATGTTTGATTTGTTTAAAATAAATACAAAAAAATATGTTTGTTTATGTGTGTTTGTTTGTGCGTGTGTTTCTGTGTGTGCGAGTGTGTGTTTATGTATGTGTGTGTGAGTGTGTGTTTCTGTGTGTGTGTGTGTGTGCATGAGTGTGTGTTTCTGTGTGTGAGTGTGTGTTTTGGTGTGTGTAAGTGTGTTTCTGTGGGTGGGTGGGTGGGTGTGATATGTAGTATGTGATGTTTCTTGTTTGTGTGTAATTATGTGTAATGCATGCAAGTACTCTGCCTATCCATCTGTCCCAAAATCAAAAATGAAGGTACAATTTCAGCGCTTAAAGGGACAGTCTACAAAAAATGTGTTATTGTTTAAAAAGATAGATAACGCCTTTACTACCCATTCCCCAGCTTGGCACAACCAACATTGTTATATTAATATACTTTATAACATTTAAACCTCTAAATTTCTTCCTGTTTCTAGGCCACTACAGACAGCCTCTTATCATATGCTTTTTTATTCCAAGTTCTTTTTATTGAAGATAAATCAATCATAATACAAGCTATGAAAAATTGGTACACATGGAAAAGAAAACCGTCATAAATGTATGAAAAAGAAAAAAAAAAGACATGGTCCAATTTAGCTTAAACATGTGAAGCATATGAAATTTCACAAATGATTCTCGCATATAAAATTGAGTAAATGAAAAAATTTGTACCTTTAAGCCCCTTCAGGGGAAGCATATTATTCTAGGATTTGCCAAGTAACAAACCCAAAACCGGTAGGATGTGTAAAAGAAAAACTCTAAATTTCAACACATAGGTAGATCTAACTTTTTCTATTAAGTATTCATTAAGGGTCGCCTCGTCTGCGGCGTGTCCGCTCCGGGTCTCTGGTTTATGTCTGGTCTCTCATTTATGTGTAAAAGGTAAAGGTCCCAAAGGGCTTGGGCCTCTATAAACGGATCTCTCTTGTTGTTTTTAAATGCGCTAAACTCCTCAAGTTCAATTAACTCAGATACTTTATCTCTCCATCTCTGGGGATTTGGGGGGGGTGTGAAGTTTCCAATGTTTGGCTATAATGGATTTAACGCTATTTATCATTATTTGGAATAAAATTTGGTGAGCCTTGGAGGTCAATTTCCTAAACTTATTGAGTAGGAAGACTAGGGGGTCTAAAGGAAGTGTGCATTCCAAGGCCTTCTCCATTTCTCCAATACAATTTCTCCAAAGCTGATTGATAACGTTGCACCACCACCACATGTGTCCCATTCCACTGCCAATGTGTCCCACACCTCCAGCACCTATTTGGAAATGATGGGTATAGTCTATGTAAGCGTTTGGGAGTGAGATACCAGTTATGTAGTATTTTGTAGTTTAATTCAACCAGGTAAGCTGAGGAAGAAGAGGACTTGGTGTTTCTGAAAATATCTGCAGCTGTATGTGGGAGAATTATAGTACCCAGTTCTCTTTCCCACGACTCAATTGAGGGGGGAAGGTCACCTGGGGGTGGTTGTGTCAGGATAGAGTGTATTCTGGATAGAGTGTGCTTCTGTGGGTGTTTTACCGAGTATAATTTCTCAAGGTTTGTGAGGGGTCTTAACATGTTGTTGCAGTATTTGTGGGTCAGTATGTAATGACGAGTCCGTCTGTAGTTGAACCAGTTCTGGAATATCGAAAAGCCCTGATCCTGTAGTTGTGTTTGGGATATTAGCTGGTCATGGCTAGATATCTGGTGTAATTCTATTTCTGTAACGACTCCGTCTTGCCCACAGGCCCCACCAAGATCAGTAACTGAAAATTCACTGTTATGGGTCAGTGATGTCAGAGGTGAGGGGTTGGAAGAGAGAAATGGGTTTATTTTGTTTGCATAATGCCACTGCTCTAATGTTTCTCTGGTTATCGGATTAGCGGTGTTTTTGGCAATTGAATGGAAGTTTGGATGCCAACAGATGGCTGAAAGGGGTGCTTCTGGGTTTAAATTTTGCTCTATCTCTATCCATCTCTTTTGTGTTTTATGGATCCAATCCAATCCAAGATGCGTTGAAGGAAAATAGCTGTCCTATAAAGTGCTATGTCTGGGACTCCCAACCCTCCCCTTTCTCTCGAGCGCATCATTGTTTTTTTATTTATTCTGGGTTGTCCACCCCTCCAAATGAATGAGTGGAATAGTTGCTGAATCTGATCAATGTATCTAGTTGGGAGCGGTATTGGTAAGGTCTGCATAATGTAGAGTAATCTAGGAAAGGCGTTCATTTTGACAGTGTTAATCCTCCCTAACCATGTCAATCTCCTGGAGTTCCATGAGGAGAGGTCCCTAGCCAGGGCAATTCTGATTGGAATATAATTTAATTTATATATCTTGTCCATGTCCTCTGCCAACTGGATTCCCAAGTATTTTATGGATTTCTCACACCATCTAAATGGACAAATTTGAGCTATCTGGCTTGTCATCCACTCTGGGAGAGAGACTCCCAGAATTTCAGATTTTGTATAATTAATAAGGAAATTTGTGAGTTTGTTGAATGTCTTTAACTCTTCCATCAATGGAGGCATGGACCTAACAGGGTTAGTAAGAGAGAATTGGATATCATCAGCAAACAGGGAGAGTTTGTATTCCCTGTCTCTGATAACTATACCTGTGATGTCTTTGTTAAGTCTAATTTTGGTGGCCAGGGTCTCAAGTAGGCATACAAATAGCAGGGGGGAGAAGGGGCAACCCTGACGTGTACCATTAGTTATCTGGAAAGGCGGTGAGAGAATACCATTTAAGGTTATTTTAGCACTAGGACTTGAGTACAGAGCGAAAATTCTCTGTATCATAATGTCTCCAATTCAAATGACCGCAGTGCCATCTTAAGAAACCGCCAGTTTACTCGGTCGAAGGCCTTCTCCGCGTCTGTGGATAACCACACCGCGGGAATGCCCTCGACCTTAGCATGCCAAATTAAGTGCAAATTGCGGACCGTGTTGTCCTTGGCTTCTCTATTTGGTATAAAACCAACTTGGTCCTGATGTATTATGGAGGGAAGAATTAGGTTTAATCTAGTGGCCAGTATTTTAGCGAAAATTTTTAAGTCACAATTTAATAACGAAATTGGCCTATAATTGGGAATGGCGTCTGGCGATTTGCCTGGTTTTGGGATGACCGTAATGTGGGCCTGTAGAGCTAATGGGGAGAAGGGTTTGTTTTCATCTATTTCTTGAAAGTAAGACAATAGGTGAGGGGCCAGGGTGTTTTTGAATTTATTATAGTATGCCGATCCGAAACCGTCTGGTCCCGGGGCTTTACCAGTCGGAAATGAGGTTATGGCTTCCTTGACCTCTTTAAGGGTAATTGGTAAGTCAAGGGCCGTCTGTTGTTCTGTGGAGAGGGATGGGAGCTGTAGTTGGGCTAAGTAGGTAGATATTTCCTGTTCAGTAGGATTGGACCCTACGTCCTCTAGGTTGTATAACCCTTCATAGTATATTCTAAATTGGTCAGCTATGTCTCTAGAAGTCGACCAGGTCGTCCCTTTGAGGTCTTTTATTGTCATTATGTGGCGTTTGTTGTTGCGTTGACGTAATAGTCTGGCTAGTAGTTTGCCCTGTTTGTTGTACCCTTCATAAAATGTTTTTTTGAGAAACAGCGCTGCCCTCTTGGTTTCTTGACCTAAGAGCAAGTTGAGCTGATCTCTTTTGTGTTGTAGGCTGGCAAGAAGGGATAAGTTACCCGGAAATCTTTTGTGGATATCTTGTAGTTTGCCCAGGTCGTCTAGCAGAGCAGTCAGGAGTTGGGTTTTTTGTTTGTTTCTTGCTGCTTTTAATGCAATAATCTCCCCTCTAATCACGCACTTATGTGCCTCCCAAATAGTTTGCGTGGTAACATCGTGTGTGCTGTTTGTGGCGAAATAGTCGGTAAGTGCTTTATTAATCTGTATGGATATGATCGGGTCATGAAGTAGTGTTTCGTCTAGTTTCCAAGTTCTATCATGTCTTTGTGAGGTGGGCCACCTGAGGGAGCAACTGACCAAGGCGTGGTCCGACCATGTGATAGGAGAGATATCTGTATGTCTGACTAATTCTAAGCTGGTTACATCAATGAATATGTAGTCTATTCTCGTGTAGACCTGGTGGGGGTGGGAATAGAATGTATAATCTTTTGTGGTGGGATGGGATAATCTCCACGCATCATGTACTGCCAAGTCAGCTAGGTGGGCCCTAAATGAACGCAAGATTTTCTGGGGGGCCGAGGAGGTTCCTCTAGAACAGTCCAATTCCGGATCTATCGCTAAATTATAGTCCCCTCCCAAGACTAAACTACCTTTGGAATAGTCAATAATGGCTTTTTCGACGGTTTGGTAAAATTGCGGTGTAGCAATGTTAGGGGCGTATACACTAGTGAGTGTCACCATTTTATTGTAAAGCTTGCCCGTCACTACAATGAACCTCCCTCCCTTGTCTTTATGCACCTTTATTGGGGAGAATGGGATATTCTTTTTGATAATAATGCCAACTCCATTGTGTTTGGTGGAGTTTGATGCCAGAAACACCTGTCCATATTTATTGAGTGACAATGTGGGTTCCCTTCCTCTTCTAAAATGGGTTTCCTGTAGGAGAATTATATCACATTGGAGTCTCCTATATTCTCTAAATGCCATAGACCTTTTGTGGGGGGAGTTCAGGCCCTTAACGTTGTGAGATATTATTTTAATTTGTAATGGATCGTCTATCATGGTGCGTGAATTAAGTTAATATGTGCGTGGTGTGTATTATGAGAGACCCAGAGCGTGACATACCTTGCATCAAGGCTTCCCGGAGTGAATTGCACAGAAGAGCGAGCATCATATCCTAGAGAATCAATACCTAAAGAGAAATAACAACAACATCTCAAAAACAAGAATCTAATTTGTGAATTACATTCAACTGAACTTGTAAGAGTTATATCTATAGCGTCGTAGACACTTATTTTAAAACTCAAGGAAGAACATTTACTTAAACATATTCCTAAATTGTAATTGTACAACATCTGATTTACCATTTACTATTTGCTAGGGGGACGAATGGTGTCAGTTAACCATCAGAGTTTATCTATAGTAGTTTCTGATTTTTGTGCGAAAACTGGGGTGATTATAGAGTGGAACATAAGTAACGTTTAGAACAGAAGCTTAAGGAGGGACTGCAAAGAGCCTCCACTAATTTGTAAATACCTGAGAGTAACCTAGTTGTAAACAAGTGTGCTTCAAGAGAGCACTTCAAATATATTTTAACCTTGGTGATGGAACCTGTGGCAAAGAAGCAATAAATAAATAAAAAGGGTTAAGACAGATAACAATTAACAGTAGCACCAATGGTCTTGTCTCTTATAGTGAATGAAGCACAGTCCACAAAAGACCCATCCTGTGTGCGATTTTCAAGTCCCCTGTGGTGGAGTTGGGCCTGTTTTTAATCTTTTTGCTGGGACTTTGGACCAGGTTGGTCGCTGCTCTTTAGCTCTTTCTCCACGACGATCCTCGGGTGGAATCTGGTTGTCTAGAACTTTTTCTGAGGGAGCCTCAAAAGTTATATTAAGCTTTTTAGATAGAGTGTCTAGGTCATTGAAGCTTTTATAGACTATTTGGGATCCATTATGATGGATGATGAGGCTAAAGGGGTAGCCCCACCTGTATCTAATATTGTTCTCCTGAAGTTTTGAGGTGATGAATCTAATTTCCCTCCTTCTTTGAATGGTTTGAGGGCATAAGTCCTGGAAAATTTGTAGTGAATGATTGTGAAAGGAGATAGACTGCCTGGTTCTGGCAGCCTGCCAGATTTCTTCTCTTGTGGTGAATTTCAGCAGTCTAAGAATTACATCCCTTGGTGGTGCTGGGGGTTTCTGAGGGGGCCTCAGTGCCCTGTGTATCCTCTCGATGTCATCAGAGGCCAATGGAGAGGATATAGGAAGCAGATACTGGAACAATTCTTTGACATAAGATTTTAGGTGCTCTTGGGGGATCTCCTCAGGGATGCCTCTTATTCTTAAATTATTCCTCCTCCCCCTGTTGTCTAAGTCCTCCAGTTTATCCTGCAGGTTTTGAATAATGGAGTCTTGTATAGAAAGCTGTTGGATGTTTGAGCTGACAAGATTGTTTAAATTGTCCTGGCCGTCTTCTAAATAATCGATCCTAGATCCCATTTCGTTTAAGTCTTTTTTGAGGTCTCTTATTTCATCTTTAATGAAGGACTTGAGTGACTCTATATCCGTCTTGGAGGGTAGACTAGCTATCTGAGACTGGATGGAAAGCAGGGAGTCCCTCTGAGTTACTACATTGTCTGTAGTTATATCTGTTGTGTTGACCTCAGAAGTCTGCTGTGTATCTGGTCCTTGGCCTTCTTGTGTCAGAAAAAATGTGGAGACCGAGGGGGTCTGGGCAGAGGTTTTATTTGGCTTATCTGGCTTGTTGTCCTTTTTTAGAGGTCATTTTCTTTGTTAATAGTGGGCTGTGTTGTGGTGCAGGATCAAAGTGGTGGGTTTTGGGATAGGGTAGCCTCCTTTCTTAGTCTCTAGTGAGAGTTGCTGCGCTTGAATTCAGTTCAGGCTGGGTCAAACCGTATGTCCAAATATATAATAAAGTTATTAGAGTAAAAGGGTGAGCTTGACCTGGTCTGGTTTGCACCCTAGCCCTCCAACCACAATCCCAGCTGTAGCTTATGTTGAGTGTTGAATACGTTCAGAATGTTAAAGTGAGCCGCTGCCAATCGACAATTCTAATTAATTGTGATGTCACTTTTGCCCTAATCTGTTCCTTTTGTGCTGCAGCTAGGACACCGTGTGTCACAGTTGCCTGTATGGGCTTAAAGTTTCAGTATGACAGTCTTTAGAAATAAGGCACGGAGCTCTCCGTATTCTCAATTAGGGCCCAGCGTGGTAGCAACTCTGTGTAGTAGTGGCAGCGCCCACGTGGTGAGCCGTTATGGCATAAAGACCTTAATGTGATAACTGATAATATGAGCGAGCCTTCCCTCAGAACACCCCAGCAGAAGCGTCCAGGTTATAGTATATGACCCGCATGCACCTAAGCTTAACCCTCATTACCTTCGTTGCCGGGCGGTACCTGCGTCTGTTAGTTGCAGCTGTCCCTCTGCTCCTATTGCGATTGTCTGCAGAATACCTTCCCGGCACACGGTTCTCACTGCGGATTAAGCCCAGAGGTAGATGTCACTATAGGGCAAGTGTAGGTGCAGCGGTGATGGAGTCGTGGAGTGTCGTTATGGTTTGCTTGTAGCGCGGGTTTCCAAGATGGCGCCCGCTTCAATTGTGCCTCTCCGTTTCAAGCTGTGTAGGGACCTGCAGATTCATTTCCGTGCTCAATAGTAGGATCGGTGGTGTTAACAGGCTGTTCCACATTAGATGTGATATATTTGGCCCCAGATTTCGCTTGTTCTTGGGCTCTGATGGGCTGACAGCAACGGAGCACTCTCACACTGCGGCCATGTCCCAGCGCGGCGTAGCTCCGCCCCCCCATCATATGCTTTTTTATTAGCTTTTCACAACAGGAGACTGCTCGTTCATGTGAGCCATATAGATAATGTTGTGCTCTCTCCCTTGAAGTTGTACAGGACACAGCACTAAATGGCTAAAATGCACGTCAATAGATAATAAATAAATAAATAGCCATGTGATAAGGGGCTGTCATAAGAGGCTTAGATACAAGGTAATCACAGAGGTAAAACATATTTTAATATAACCATGTTGATTATACAAAACTGAGGAAAGGGTAATAAAGGGATTATCTATCTTTTTAAACAATACATTTTTTTTTTAAGTAGACTGTCCCTTTAACATGAGCTTACATAATTTATAATAATTTATCAGTTTTGCCATAATGAGGTTTCCTGTCATTGGGTGGTTGAACTTCCTTCCATGGAGATTTTCAAAAAGCCTGTAAAGATTTTATGAAAATGCATTTCTTACCTTGAAAAAAATAAAAAATAAATAAGAAACCTTGCAAAGATCCAGAAATATCATGTGTTTCTAATTCATTAAGAAGCTTTGCATATTGCTAGGTAAAAAAACCTGGCTGCTATGCAACATTTTCAAGATTGAAATCAGAATACTCGGAATTGGCTGTCACATGATACCGGGGGCTGGCAAATTGAAGTCAATTTTGAAGAAAATGCTTCTCATTTAGAATTCTGAGTAAGTGTTATTGCATTGTATTTTTATTATGCTCGTGTTCATTATGCAATTCTACTTAATTTAATGGTCCTTTAAATCTGCAAAAACTTGTGATCCCTAAAATTATAATATTCAATTTATCTCCCACAGAAGATCAGCTAATAACAAAATACACCAGTATACAGAATTTAACATATTTTTCTTTTGTTGTGCAAAAAAAAAAAATGAAACTATTAATAGGGTCTGATGAGTATTAAGCATTTATTTGACTGTAGATTACAGAAGTTTTTTCAAGTTTTATTTAGTTACTCTGGGGACAAACATTTTTATGTCTTTGGAGTTAAACACGCTAAAGACTTTGATTCCCAGCATTAAATAACTTTACTCCTCAGGATGTAAGATCAGGAAAACAGCAAAAACCACAACTTCCTGCATCATGGCAAAATAAAGATTGCATGCAGCTGGATTAAAATATATCTTTTAATCTTTTTTTATTATTTTATTTTTTAATTATGCTGTTGGAAGCAAAACCATTTGATCAACTGCACACACCACACACAACACACACACACACACACCACACAACACTAGTACATACACACACTTGCACACACACACACACTTGTATAGACACACACTAGTATACTCTTGTACACACACACATGCACACACTAGTATATACACACACATGCACACACTTGTATAGAAACACACTAGTATAAACACACTTGTATGCATATACACACACTTGTACACACACACACATGTATACACACACTAGTATACATACATTTGTACACATGCACACACTTGTATACACTCATACTTCCACACACACTTGTATACACACACTCTAGTATGCACACACTTGTATACACACACTTGTATACACACATACTTGCAAACACACACACACCTGTATACACACTTGTATACATACACATTCAACACACACACACACACACTCTTGAATACACACACACAGTGAACTGAATCCAAATTAACCAAGAGAGCATGCAGGCTCTGATTATGTTTAAAGCCCATTCTTGGTGTATCCTAATTTCCAAAAGGCAAATTGGAGTCACTCTGTAGAATGTCCTAATGGTTCCTTAATGGCCTAGCAATATTTTTAATGTCAGGTCAATATTTGGTTGTGAATGTAAATCTCTTAACAATTTGTTTATTATGGATTGAACCAGCTGTATCAAGGTCCTCACATGTTTGAATACATTGTGATAAGTGATGCCAGTTGTTGCCACGCTCCAAAAATATATTGGCCATACGTTCTAATTGTTTTGCTCCTGTCTTTACGGTCACTATTCTATCTATCTATTTATCTATCTATCTATCGGGTTTTTGTAAAGCGTGGCTACTCACCCATAAGGGTCTCAAGGTGCTTGGGGTTGCTGCAGTTTAGTCGAAGAGCCAGGTCTTGAGGTCCTTTCTGAACTTAGTTAGGGAGGTAGCTTGTCTTAGGTGCAGCAGGAAAGTGTTCCATGTCTTGGCTACCAGGTGAGAGAAGGATCTGTCTCCTGTTGTGGTCTTCCTTATGTGGGGGATGACTGCGAGGGCTTGGTCGGTCGATTGAAGCTGTCTGGCGGGTGTGTAGAAGGTGACGCCGTGGTTGACGTATTTGAGACCGATGTTGGGGAGGGCCTTGAACGCGTGGGTGAGAAGCTTGAACATGATCCTTTTGTTGATGGGTAGCCAGTGCAGATCTTGCAGGTGTTTGGTGATGTGTCATTGGCGAGGGAGGTCGGGGATGAGTCTGGCCGAGGTGTTCTGGATGCACTGGAGTCCGTTTTGGAGCAATGATGGTGGAGCTGGCATAGAGTGCGTTGCTGTAGTCCAGTTGGCTGCTGACAAACGTGTAGGTGACTGCCTTCCTGGTCTCGGTTGGGATCCACTTGAAGATCCTTCGCAGCAGGTGGAGTATGTGGAAGCATGAAGAGGAGACGGTGTTGACTTGTCACTCCATGGAGAGCAATGAGTCCAAGATGACACCTAGGTTTCGTGTGTGGTCGGTGGGGGAAGGTGGGTGTTCCAAACAGCTGTGGGCCACCAACCAGAAATTACTCCCAGGCAGATGTGGTGGGTCCGAGGAGGAGGACTTTAGTCTTGTCTGCCATTCAGCTTGAGGCAGCATGTCTCTCATCCAGGCAGTGACTGCTGTCATCCTTCAAGGAAATTTTTCCTTGGCAAGTGGAGGGGGGTCCTCTTGGTGAGTGAGAGGATTCAACTGGGTGTCGTGCTCTGCGTAGGAGACGATGTTGAGGTCGTAGTCCTCGGACGATTGGGGCAAGGGGGGCAATGTAAGATGTTTAAAGAAGGGTAGGGGTCAGCGAAGAGCCTTGGGGTACACCAACAGCTGATTTCTGTGGGCTTGGAGGGGAAGGGGCGGGAGTCTCACTTTCCTGGGTTCTGCCAGTGAGGAAGGAGGTGATCCATTCCAGGGCTTTGGTCGTGGATGCCAGCATCGTGTAGGTGTAGTGCGGAGGGTGCAGTGGGAGATTGGTGTTGATGCTGCTGAGAGTCTAGGAGGGATGAGGGTGGCGGGTTCTCTCCTCAGTCGAGTAGGGTGCGGATGTTGTCTTTCGCGGCAAGGAGGGCAGTGTCGGTACTGCAGTTGCTCCTGAAACCCAGAGCTGGGAGGGGTACAAGGTGTGGTTGGCTTCAATGTGATCTACGAGTTGAGCGTTTAATGCCTTCTCGATGACTTTGTAGTGAGATGGAACAGAAGTTTCTTTAGGGTCATTGGGGTCTGCCGTCGGTTTCTTCAGCAGGGGATTCACCTCTGCATGCTTCCAGGTCTTCAGAAGGTGCCAGTCTCTATGGAAGCAGTTGATGGTGCGGCCAGAGTTTGGGGGTGATGGTGTCACCACTTTGTTGAAGATGTGATGCGGAGCATGGGTATGTGGTGCTCCAGAGTGGATTGATCTCATGAGCTCTTAGGGTGTCCTCTGTGGTGAGGGGGCCTCCCGATGGTTTGTGGGGGGGGTAGGCGGGACAGTGTTTATGGGGTGCGGTGTCGGTGGGGGGTTGGTGGGTCAGCAGTGGTTGAGTGGGGTTTGGGGCACAAGGGCTGTCGTAGATGTCGATGATCTTGCGATGGAAGTATGTGGCCAAGGTTTTTGCAGACTTCCTGGGAGGGTGGGATGTTGCTTTGTGTCGCTGTTGGGTTTGGAGAATTCTTTGATGACTGTTAACAGCTCCCTTGCTGTTGTGGGCATTGGTCTTTATTCTGTCTTGGATTGCTGTTTTATTGGTGGTTTTGATGAGTAGGTGGTTGGTGGTGATGGGCTTCTTTGTAGGCCGCTTTTTTCCGTAGGGGTCATGCTGGATCTCCAGGTTCTATATAATAGTCGTCTGCAGTGGCGGTTGTAGTCCCTGGAGGGCTGGGGTGATCCAGCTGGGCATTGTTGGTGGGTTGGTGGCTGGGACGGTTTCTTGAGGGGCGAAGGTGTTAGCACAGTCAGTTATCCAGTGGTGGAGGTTGTGGATGGAGGAGTTGGCGTCTGTGGAGGTTGCTGTGGAGAACTTGTTCAGGGTGAAGTACAGCTGGTCTTCGGTGATGTTCCAATTTCTGCGGGGCAGGTGGTGCTGCCGAAGGTGTCTGGTCAGTTTGTTAAATGAGAAGTGTATGCAGTCATGGTCGGCTCCAGTGAAGTCTCGGTGATGTGGTTGACTGAGACGTGCTTGCAAGCGAGAGAAGATCGGATCAAGGGTGGTGGTCGGCTGCATGGGTTGGGGGAAGTTGAGGAGTTGCTTCAGTCTGAGGGTTCCAAGGTTATCCAGAAGGTTGGTTGTGTTGTGGTTCATTGGGGTTGTCTAGGTGGAAGTTGAGGTCACAGAGGAGGATGTAGTCCGTTGAGGTCAGGGAGCGTGGGGTGTGTGATGTGGTCGGTGATGAGTCGCAAAAGGCAGGATGTGCTACGGGAGGTCTAAAGATGAGGGTGCCATGGAGGGTGGTGTTGGGGTTTACCTGGATCTTGAAGTGTAGGTGTTCTAAGCCTTGTAATTGTTGTTGGAGCTGGTTGTGAAGTGGGTTGGAGCTGGTTGTGAAGTGGAGGGAGTGTTTTGTGGACGATGGCGATGCCTCCTCCAGGTTGGTTGCTCCGGTCCTTGTGGGTGATCCTTGTAGGCGTTGGGGATGGGGTTGGCAATGTCAGGTGTTGGAAGGCGGGGTTCAGCCAGGTCTCGGTGAGGAAGGGCGATGGTCTGGGGAGGGTGGAGTCGAGCAGGGTCCATTTTTTAACGGCATGCTTATGGACGAAGCGGGTGTTGAGAAGGATGCATTTGAGGTGAGTTGTGGCTGTTTTTGCGTGGCTCGAGCTGGTTGGGTTCTGGTCCGAAGGGAGGAGAAGGAGCAGTTGTGGCAGGTGAAGTGTCCTCTGGGTGTTTATTGGGGATGCGTGGTGACAGGCAGACGATCTGCCGGTGTCGAGAGCACGGAGGGTGCAGGCATCGTTAGAGCACGGAGGCTGCAGGCGTCATAACGGTGAGTGGTTTGCAGGAACCAGGGTTCGACGGCACTCGGGCGTAGGTTCAGATTGCGGATGGGCGCTGATATGCTTGCCTTTGGAGAGCCTTTGTTGCGCCATTAAGTAGAGGAGGAAAGTGGGAGGGGCTGGGCAGCTGGGGAGGCGGATAATGGCCCTGGGGAGGGGGTGTGATCAGCAGGGATTGCTGGGGGAAGCTTAAGGAATAATGAAAGGGAAGCAGCAGGAGTGACAGATAGGCAGAGTCTTGTCAGACAATGCACTCACCCCTCTTTTTCAGAGGGCAGCCATTAAGTAGAGGAGGAGAAAGTGGGAGGGCTGGGCAGCAGGGAGGCGTGGTAACAGCCCTGGGGAGGGGTGTGATCAGTGGGGAGCGCTGGGGGAAGCTTAAGGAACAATGAAGGGGAAAGCCAGCAGGAGTGGCAGAGAGGGCAGAGCCTTGTCTCTTCCTTACCGCCATTGCTATAATTGATTGTTTTAATAACTCTAAACATCTGAGATTATGAAATTGCCCTTAATAGTGACCCCAAGCAATTGAATTACGATCCGTAGGCTTCTGAAACTAGGTAGTACCTAAGCGGTAGTTATCCTTGTATATACATAGATATACTAAACTAATAGGGTGTTCAATAGAGGTTGAGATACTCAAACCAGGTGCACAAGTGCTTCAGTCAAAACAGTCCAGATGATAAATAAGGTCTTCAATATAGTGGCAATATTAAAAGCCAGCCTATATTTTTGTCAGCAATATGTATTTACCTTCTGTTTCATAATACTCCATAAATAAATTAGCAAACAACAGTGCCCACATTGGACCCCATTGCAAGTCCCTGTGATCTGTTGATAAAATTGATCTTCAAAATCTGAAATAGGTTCAACTTGAGGCTTAGATCAAGGAGTTCATGAAGATTATCAACTGGTGGGACCCCTCATAAGGATATTTTATTAAGTGCTACGCTTTACTGCCATTTTGCCAGCCTCATGGGGGGATCACAGTACATAAACGGTTGATGTCTCCTGTCCTTGTTTGATAGTGAAATCACTCAATATCTCTATCAGCTGTAGAGAATCCTTGAGGTAGGAATCCATTTTCAAAACACAAGGCTGCAATAAGAAATCCACAAAGATACAGAGTTGTGATGTGACCAAGCCCCTACCAGAGACTATGGGGTCTACAGAATAGGGGTGTATGAGATAAGGGGTGGTTAAAAGATCATTTATCTTGTTGTCAATAATATCCATTCTGCCAGACCCTTAGTTATTGCCATGCTATAATTTATTGAAATTCACTTCTGGGTCTTTCAGTAAAGGGCAAGTAAGTATCTAGATCCCCCCAATTGTTGTATTAGCTCAGCCCTATATTACAATAGTTCATCACGACTATGGCTTTGCTCTTGTCTGCAGGCAGTTCCTCCATAGATAAGTTGTTTCAAAACTTGTGTATAGTCAGTACAGTGATGTTCTTGGGCAATCAGACACATATATATTTTGATACTCAAATTACTACTTGGAGGATTAAATTTACTCTTTCTCCTAAAGGATCAGATCCGCTACTACAAAAGTACAGAGCACTGGAAGTTTTGAAAACAATGTGCAGGTCATCACTCCAACAAGGTGGGCGCAAAATTTAGTCCCTTTATTAAGGTCCTTATGGACCTCTGTCAAACCTCTGGTCGCTGATGTTGATGACAAGATTTTGCAATCCCCCCATATTTACCTTGGAGGGCATAGGGTGCTTTCTTCTGACTGCCCCTCCATCCTCAGATGTGGTTGCCGTCTTCTTTGCTAGCCCAGATCTTGTTGTGACTCCCTGTAAAAAATGTTCAGAACTAGACGTGGGGGGTCCAGGCTCCCTCTACTGGTTGGGTATCAGAATCTGACCCTGAGCTGCTGTCAGTGGTCTGGAGTAACCTCCTAGGGAACTGTTATGGTTTTCCTCTGGCATCTGAGGGTGTAAGTACATCTTTTATTCTATATATTTTACAGTTTATTATTAATTGCTATTAATTATTATTAATAATTTTATTCAATATTTAATATTTCTATAACGCACATTAAGATAAACAATATTTTCTTGTGTGCTCAACCAGACACTGCGTTAGACCTAAAGCACCAAAACCAGGGGGATTTCCGGGGAGGCGGCCATGATAGGTGACCACAATACCATTCTGCTCCAGTCCTTTTCATCACCTTTGCCTAATATAATATTTCAAATGGCTCATCTAGACGTCACACAGCCTGATTTTAAGCACAAATGATCCCCGCATCAGATAAGCCTAAATCTATTGAAATGGATGCGACTTTGAGCACCTTGGGCCCACTTTAAGGTTGAGGCCTTTCATTTACACCCCCGGCGAGGCGCACTTGGGCCTTGTCGTTAAGCTGAATGTAAAGCACCAGGAGAGTACTAGCGCAACATATTTTGAGTTTATCTGTTTATCTTACCCTTGCCTGGCGTTTTCTATTAAGTATCTGCAATGGAGATCCCTTATACTTTTTAGAAGAGCTACGATGGCTTACTTGTAATCACCATGTTGCTTTAGAGGATAACATTGGACACAATACTCCACAGTGACAAGCTTCATCCAGCAAACAGCACACCCTAACCGAGCCTAGCCTATTTGAAGGAGGGAGAGGTGGCGCTATGGGGTCCCGGTGCCTACATTCAATCTCCGGACAAACTCTAAGAGGAGGGGGAGCCTGGACTGTCACTGAGTTCAGTACGGAGTGGTTGGTGAAAGATTCAATAATTGCTACAGGGAGTTCGGCCTATTTACTCCCTGCCCTGTGATTACAACAGATGAACTATGTAGCTCTGACATGTTAATGAGCCAAGAGAGGATGGAACTTGTCCCCCGGAGTACCTCGGACAAAAAGCAAGATTGCAACTGTAGAAAATCTGTAGTGTGTGCCGTCCACCCTCTGGTTAGATCGCAGCTGCATATATCCCTCTGGGGTAATGTGCACTCCTCGTCAGCAGTTATTTCTTGCCTCCACAGCATTTCTTACCTACACGACATCTCACAGCTCTCCCAGTGGGACCCTGGAGGATCAATGGTTTACCATAATGAGAGGGCAGCCCACCTACTAGAGGGATATCACTGCGTGCTGCATATCTTGTTTATCTCTACAGTTGATCACTGATGGCCTGAACTTTAAAAATATATAAAGACTACCCAGCTTTACTTGACGTTGGACAGGAGATAAGTATTTGGTCCTTGGCTCTTTTAGCTGTGACTTTCATTTATTCATATATAAGTAACTAGGCATTTATTAGCAGCTTCTGGACATATATTAGCCTCCTCTTTCACTGTTTCCCTGGATGAAGACTAGATGTATTCCTGTTGCTTTATGTGGACTTTTGCCCAACAATGCATAGACCATGCTTTCTACACAGGCTGGTCCTGAATCAATGTCATCATCTTGAAATGTATTGGCGTTATAATGTAGTCTACTTAAGAGTTAAGAACAGAATACAAAAGTATACCTTTAAATTTAGATTGTATTAGTACTTGATTTGTTTTCTGCTTTTCTATATACAAGTGAGAGAGGTATAGCTCCAAAACTGCTAAAACATTTTAGCTAACACTATACTCCATAGTTTTTCGGGTATCTTCTACAGTATTTTATGTATTAAAGGTAATGTTTATCTATTTGCCTAATACAAGCTCATCCCGTGTTTCAACATTCCCAATTGCCTTAGTATAAACTACCTATAATTACTGCTTATTTGGCGCTGTAGGTTTATCACTTGTCAGTTAAGCTGCAAATTTTTGACTTAATTCATCCAGTTTCACCTACAACTTTCTATGGGGATAGAATATCAATATCAAACCCCTGAGTTTCCTAACGCCTAGGTCTAAAGTTCATATTGCAAATATGTAATGTCTTAGATGTACCCTTTGGAGTAGACACATTGGATGGCCTATCCTCCTATTGGCTATTAGTTTTTTTTATATATTACTTGAGGGATTCTCCAAATCAATGATAAGATTACTAAAGCAGGAATATTGATTATTAATGTTTTGTCTGCAGAGAGAAACGGGGCAGGGGTTTTTCCCCATATTTATCTATAATATTATAGTACTGAAAAGTAAAAAAGAGGCTCTTCATTGTGGTCCCTTTTATTTTTTACATTTTTATCATTAAATATAAATATATATAAATATATTATATATATATATATATATTATATATACTATATATATATATATATATATAAAAACATGGGAACGGAACTGCACCTGCAAGACGGACCAGGTACACATCCTGTGACTCAGCAAACATCCAGCCCTGGTTGCTAAATAGCACTCCAAAAAAGCTGTGATGTCACCAGAGCCACAGGCAGTTAACCCCAGTCGGAATGGGTGCAAGAAACAAGGGGGATTACAAACAAAAAGTAATACAACACATAGAAACACCCAGCACTCACCAGCTAGCTCACAGCTAAGATAAAATCACAACTGGAAAGGTTAGTCACCGCACAGCCACACCATCATGCAAGCTCACAAAGCCAAACAGACTGAGAAACAAAGAAGGGGTGCACAGGTGGATGTAATCACCCAGAGAAAATACAAAACATGGAAGGGAACTGCACTCCAAGATCGGACCAGGTGCACATCCTGTGACTCAGCTACATCCAGCCCTGGGTGCTAAAATAGCACTCCAAAAAAGCTGTGATGTCACCAGAGCCACAGGCAGTTAACCCCAGTCCGGAATGGGTATATATATTTTGATAATGTTAATGCAACAATATAAAATCTATACCTATATATCTATCTATATATATATATATATATAGGGGTAGTAGGTATATATATATATATATATATATATATATATAATATATAATATATATATATACAGTGTATATATAATATAAAATAAAATTTTTCATGTGTATGAATATCATTGGTAATGTGAAATATTTACAGTGAATACAGAGTAAAATACATTATTGAACATTATTATAGAATTATTATTTATATACCTATGGGCCAGATTCCAAGTGGAGTGAAAAAAACTTTTGTGCAGAAGCAATATCGGGTTTTCAGAATTATTGTGTGCAGGTTAATTGCGTTGGTATTTCAAGTTGAAAGGTTAACGCAATCGATTGAGCCGCAATCGCGATTTACGCTAGAATGATTATCTTGCCCTCAGAGTTGTGGTTAACTGTTTTGCAAAACATTAAAAAGCATCATGAAACATGTCAAAAATACATTACAAATTATAGTTACACTCATAATAAACACATACTATAAAAATTATTTAAAAAAAAAAATATTGCACAAAAGTTATAAGGGATCAAAGATTGAGCTCTTCAGTGTAAGAGAAAAAAAAAGGAGGCAAAGGGATTTAACATTGAGATACATACATATACATGTTTAAAAATGTATATAGTAGATGAGGTTGAAAAAAAGACCGAAGTCCATCGAGTTCAACCTATACAAATTAAATATATATTTACAAAAAAAGCTCAGCTGAGCTTAATTTAATCATGTTAAAAGGTGACCCATTTAACACAAGCCAATCATATCCCTGAATTCTGTTTCTGAATTCAGAAATGTATCCAAAACGTTTTTAAATGTATCTAAGGTATTGGCATTCAATACCCTCCTTCGATAATGAGTTCCACAATTTGATTGCTCTTACAGTGAAAAAATGTTTTCGTTGCAGGAGAGTTAAATCTCCATTCCTCCAGCCGTAACTTGTTGTCCACTTGTCACAAACACTTTTCTTGGAATAAATAGAGCTTCTGCCAATTCTGTATATGGACTTCAATATATTTATATAAAGTAATCATGTCACCTCTAAAGCACCTTTTTTTTTTTTTTTTTTTTTAGAGAAAACAGACCTAGTTTGGCTAACCTCTTCTCATAGCTTACATTCTTCATTCCCCTTGTTAACTTTTTTCTAGGTCTACAATGTCTTTTTTTTGAGATCGGTCCCCAGAACTGCACTCCATACTCAAGGTGAGGTCTTACCAGGGATTCATAATAGAATACTTATGCTTTCCCTCCCTTACATCAAATGCCTCTTTTAATACATGCTAGTATCTTTATAGCCTTAGAACGCCCGCTGCCCTGCAATGTGCACCCATTTTCATCTATTACTACCCCCAAATCCAGGTTCCTCCCTCTTTTTGACTAAGCCTAGTCCCCAATTAAATAAGTACGTTGCCTGCTTATTTTTACTTCCAAAATGTAGAACCTTGCCTTTTCCGTGTTAATGTTAAATCCTATTTTCCATTTACCTGCCCATACTTCTTATTTTTGCAGATCCCCTTGTAATGCAAGTTCATCCTGTTCTGACCTAATGAACTTACACAACTTTGTATCATCTGCAAAAAGAGAGATGTTAATATTTAATCCGTGCTCCAAGTCATTAATAAAAATATTAAAAAGGATAGGGCTCAGTCCAATCTGAATATGATCCATTTACTACTACTCATTGCTCCCTGTCTTTTATCCAGTTATTATCATGAGCTAACATTTCAGTCATTCCCCCTCCTTTAATTTTGTACAATTAATATTTCATGTGGCACTGTATTAAACGCCTTTGCAAAATCTAAGTATATTACATAAACTGATTCCTCTTTTATATATATGTTTACTTACTTCCCTCATAGAATCTAATTACATTAGTTTGACATGATCTTTTTCCATAAAACCATGTTGATTTGAACTCATAATCTCTAATAATCCCTTCAAGTATCTTCCCCACTATTGATGTCAGACTAACTGGTCTATAGCTTCCTGGATCAGCCCTTCTTTCCATTTGAAGAGTGGCACTCCATCAGCTTTTACACCAGTCCTTGGGTACTATGCCTGAGGATAATGAGTCTTGAAAACTTAAGAGTAGAGGTTTGTCTATAACAGTGTTAAGTTCCCGTAAAGCCCTTGGGTGTATTCCATCTGGGTCTAGAGTTTTATTTACCTTAATATTATCCTGTTTTGTCCTGATAGCCTCAAGACATAACCCAGTTAATAGTATGGGCTTTTAAATAAGAATATGCGATCATGTTTGCGCGAGAGTTGGGTGTTTCCACTTTTTTTTCATTGACTTCTATGGGGGAATACGTGAACGTACGCACAATATTCTAATGCTGGCTTATTGCGCTTGTTGGTTTTGTTCAAGAGCAAAAACAGTTTACTTTCATTTTCTAATATGAGTGCAACCCGACAAACGCAAAAATCTTAATTCTAGTGCAATTAAGCTTAAGCGTTAATTTGTGCTCCACTCCAAATTTATCCCTAAATATATTATTGCCCTTCACAGTCAAAAACCAGTTCATATACCATATACCTTTGAACCTTTGAACCCTTATAAAATCATTTTATTAATATTTATATGACTATATGACAATTTTTTTTTATCAGATAGTGTTCATATGAGTCTATTTTAATGTATTTATCTCTATCCCATTACGCAATGTCTTCACGCTAATCCGATGCACGTTAAATTCAATTGCACTTGATCAATTGTGTTTACTTTTACCTTGTAAAAATGTTTTGTTTTATAAAAAACTAGTCCTAAAGCCAATTCACACGGGCCATTTTTTGCAGTACAGCGGTGCCACCCCTTGCTCTCTCTTCCCTCCTCTCTTTTGCTTTTTCTCTCTCCCTCTTTTTTGCTCTCTATCCCCCTCTCTTTTGTGCTCTCTCCTCCTCTCTTTTGCGCTCGCTCTCGCACCACCTCTCTTTTGCTCTCTCTCCCCCCTCTCTTTTGTTCTCTCTCCCCCTCTCTTTTGATCTCTTTCTCCCCCTCTCTTTTGCTCTCTTTCTCCCACCTCTCTTTTGCTGTCTCTCTCCCCCTCTCTTTTGCTCTCTCTCTCCCTCCTCTCTTTAGCTCTCTATCTCCCCCCTCTCTTTTGCTCTCTCTCCCCTCTCTTTTGCTCTTTCCCCTCTCTTTTGCTCCCTCTCTCTTTTGATTTCTCTCCCCCTCTCATTTGCTCTCTCTCTACCCCCTCTCTGTTGTGCTCTCTTTTCCCCCTCTCTTTTGTGCTCTCTCTCCCCCCTCTCTTTTGCGCTCTCTCCCCCTCTCTTTTGTGCTCTCTCTTCCCCCTCTCTTTTGCTCTTTCTCTCCCCTCTCTTTTGCTCTCTCTCCCCTCTCTTTTGCTCTCTCTCTCCCCCCTCTCTTTTGCTCTTTCTGTCTTCCCCTCTCTTTTGCTCTCTCTCTTCCCCTCTCTTTTGCTCTCTCTCCCCCCTCTCTTTTGCTCTCTCTCTCCCCCTCGCTTTTGCTCTCTCTCCCCCCTCTCTCTCTCTACCCCCTCTCTCTTTCTCTCCTTCTCCCCCCTCTCTTTTGCTCTCTCTCCCCCTCTTTTGCTTTCTCTCTCCCCCTCTCTTTTGCTCTCTCTCTCCTCCTCTCTCTCTCTCTCCCCCTCTCTTTTGCACTCTCTCTTTACCCATCTCTTTAGCTCTCACTCTCTCTCCTCTCTTTTGCTTTGTCTCGCCCCCTCTCTTTTGCTCTCTTTCTCTTCCTCTCTCTTTTGCTCTTTCTCTCCCCCTCTCTTTTGCTCTCTCTCCACACTCTCTTTTGTTCTCTCTCTTCCCCCTCCCTTTCCCCCCCTCTCTTTTGCTCTCTCTCTCCCCCTCTCTCTCTCTCCCCCTCTCTTTTGCACTCTCACTCTCCTCTCTATTTTGCTCTCTCTCTCCCCACTCTCTTTTGCTCTGTTTCTCTTCCCCTCTCTTTTGCTCTCTCTCCCCTCTCTTTTGATCTCTCCCCCCCTCTCTTTTGCTCTCTTTCTCTTCCCCTCTCTTTTGCTCTCTCTCTCCCCCTCTCTTTTGCTCTCTCTCCCTGCTCTCTTTTGCTCTCTCTCTCTTCCCCCTCCCTCTCCCCCCTCTCTTTTGCTCTCTCTCCCTCCCCCTCTTTCTCTCTCTCTCCCCCCTCTCTATTGCTCTCTCTCCCCCTCTTTTGCTTTCTCTTTCTCCCCTTCTCTTTTGCTCTTTCTCTCTCCCCCTCTCTTTTGCTCTCTCTCCCCTCTCTCTCTCCCCCTCTCTTTTGCTCTCTCTTGCCCCTTTCTTTTGCACTCTCTCCCCCTCTCTTTTGCTCGTTCTCCCTCCTCTCGTTTGCACTCTCTCCCCCTCTCTTTTGCTCTCTCTCTATCTCCCCCTCTCTTTTGCTCTCTCTCTCTCTCCCCCTCTCTTTTGCTCTCTCTCTCCCCCCTCCTCTATTTTTCTCTCTCCTCCTCTCTTTTGCTCTCTATTTTTCTCTCCCCCTCTCTTTTGCTCTCTCTTCCCTCCCATTTGCTCTTCCCTTCTCGTTTCCTCTTTCCCCTCTATTTTGCTCTCTCTCCCCTCTCTTTTGCCCTTTCCCATCTCTTTTGCTCTTTCCCTCTCTCTCTCTCTCTCTCCCCCCCCCCCTCTCTTTTGAGCTGTCTCTCTCGTACGCGTGCGGGCCCGCCTTGCCCTACCCACGCCATGCTAGCCATGCTCACATCACATCCGGACACGCCCGCTCATGCCCAGCCATGCCCACTCACACCCACTGTTGTCACGCCACGGACAGCAGATCAGGTACACTCTAAGGCCAGGTGTGTTTATCCTTGCACTGTCTCTAATGCGCATGACAGCTTCGGACAAACACACTTGGCCTTTTATATCGTAGGCTATATAAAGTAAGTATCTAGCAGATAATCACTTCTCTCAGCAATGCTGGATTTATAACTGAATCAGACTTTTCCAATAAAAAACACTAGAACTTTATTAATTGTTCACAGTCTCACAAATGCACTTATTTTCAAACTTAAAAACTGCATTCCTTGGTTTATGTAAGATGATGGCACTGCATAATACTCCTGCCCAGAGCTGTCCTGCAACAGGGGATTGGAGGATGAGGAGAATTCAAAGGTCCCTCCTCATCCCCAGTGACAAACACTGATAACCTGCCCACAGCCACCAGACTTTTTTAACACAGGTAGAGAGGATATTACATAGTCCCTTTACCTTCCTTTAATTGTATTAGAGAGGGATACAAATCAGGGTTTAAAAAAAGGGTCACATATATTTCTATTTTGCAGATGATATTTATGGTAAGTGATCACTTGTCCTAATTAGTTAACAGGGTGGTGCCTACTAATAACAGTATTGGCGAGATTACATATACGGCGCAGGCTTCAGCGCAAGTGCTGAAACCTGCACCACCCATAATTTCACCTCACACATCGGTGTATCCAATAAACCTCGCCAGCAGTTCATAAAGTGCCGTAAGTCTGATAAACTAGTGATGTCCAGAAATGAGCGTAAATACAAATTTCTGGAGTCGCTAGTGACTTACGGCACTTAAGAAACTGCCGGCTCCTAATAAAAATAAAAAAAATATAAAATCTCCCGTAAAAGTCTAACACACTTCCCAAAAATAAGCCCGACATGTAAAACCCCTATATCCGCAATCAAACCCACATCAGAACTAATAAAAGTACTAAACCCTAAACCGACAACCCCCCACAACCCAATATGCCTAATTAAGCTATTAAACCCTATATCCGCCATCAAACCAATAACCGCAAAAATAAACGTTTTAAAGTATTAACCCCTAAATCCACCATTAACCCACAACCCAATAAACCTATAAAAGTATTAACACCTAAACCTCCAAAGTCCACAACGCAAACTACCTATTAAAGTATTAACCCCTAAATCCGCCATTAACCCACATCACAAACTAACTATCAAGGTATTAACCAAAACCCCCAAAGCAAACTACCTATTATAACCCCTAAACCACCAAAGCGAGCTACTGAAATTCTATTGGCTGATTTGAATAGCCAATAGAATTTCAGTAGCTTTCATCCTATTGGCTGATTTGAAAAGCCAATAGGATTTGAGTAGCTCTCATCCTATTGACTGATTTAAACAGTCAATAGGATTTGAGTAGATCTCATCCTATTGGCTGATTTGAATTTGATGAATCAAATCATTCAATAGGAATTCAAGGGACGCCATTTTTAATTGTGTACCTTAAATTCACTATCCAGTGTACGGCTCCACGGTCGTCGGTCTTCAGTTCCAGGGTCGCTGGTCTTCAGTTCCAGGGTCGCCAGTCTTCAGCTCTGCGGTCATCGGTCTTCAGCTCCACCCTCCGCTCCGCGCCTGGATTGTTCCTGGAAGAAGAAAGAAGAGGTTGCCGCTTGGAAGAAGATTTCACCGCATGGGACAGGACCTTCTCCACCGGACTTCAGAATGGTTAATATAAACCTGGGGGGGGGTTTCTAATTTTTTTATTTTTTTTTTACATTAGTGTGGGCACTTTGTAAAAGAGCTAAATGCCATTTTAAGGGCAATGCCCAAACAAATGCCCTTTTCAGGGCAATGGGTAGTTTAGGTTTTTTAGTGTTAGGTTCTTTTATTTGGGGGAGGTTTGGTGGGGGGGGGCTTTACTGTTAGGGGGATTTTGTGTATTTTGACTGTAAAAGAACTGTTTATCTTGGGTCAATATCCTGCAAAAAGCCCTTTTAAGGGCTACTGGTAGATTATTCTTAGATTGGGGGGGGGGGGGGGGTTTATTTGTTTTTTTTTTATTTTCATATGGATTAGGTATAATTTTTTAAAATTTTATCATTTTGTTCTTTATTTTCTGTTATCTTAGATTTTCTGTAATCTTAGATTTTTTATTTTCTGTAATTGTATCTTAAAGGCACAGTCTACTCCAGAATTAAAATTTTGACAAGACTATCCCTTTAATTTATAAGTAGTTTTTTTTTTGTTTGTTTTTTTAAAGTAGTGTTAGGTTTTTTATTTTAATAGTAATTTTAGTATTTTGTAATTTAGGTCATTTGGGATCATTTAGGGGGTGTTAGGTTTGGGGATGTTAAGTTAAGGGGCTTAGTAATTTAATTATTTATTTGCTTTGTGTGCTTTGGCGGTTTAGGGGTTAATACTTTAATAGGTAGTTTGTGTTGTGGGTTAATGGCAAATTAGGGGTTAATAGTTTTAATAGGTAGTTTGCGATGTTGGGGTTGGCGGATTTAGGGGTTAATACTTCAGTTATTACTTGCGGTGTGGGTTTGAAGGCTGATATAAAACTTAAGAGTAGAGGTTTGTCTATAACAGTGTTAAGTTCCCGTAAAACCCTTGAGTGTATTCCATCTGGGCCTAGAGTTTTATTTACCTTAATATTATCCTGTTTTGTCCTGATACCCTCAAGACATAACCCAGTTAATAGTATGGGCTTTTAAATGAGAATATGCGATCATGTTTGCGCGAGAGTTGGGTGTTTCCACTTTTTTTTCATTGACTTCTATGGGGGAATACGTGAACGTGCGCACAATATTCTAATGCTGGCTTATTGCGCTTGTTGGTTTTGTTCAAGAGCAAAAACAGTTTACTTTCATTTCCTCATATGAGTGCAACCCGACAAACGCAAAAATCTTAATTCTAGTGCAATTAAGCTTAAGCGTTAATTTGTGCTCCACTCCAAATCTAGCCCTAAATATATTATTGCCCTTCACAGTCAAAAACCTGCTCATATACCATATACCTTTGAACCCTTGAACCCTTATAAAATCATTTTATTAATATTTATATGACTATATGACAATTTTTTTTATCAGATAGTGTTCATATGAGTCAATTTTAATGTATTTATGTTGTGTTTGGTGCAACTTTTATTTTATCTCTATCCAATTACTCAATGTCTTCACGCTAACCCGATGCACGTTAAATTCAATTGCACTTGATCAAATGTGTTTACTTTTACTTTGTAAAAATGTTTTGTTTTATAAAAAACTAGTCCTAAAGCCCATTCACACGGGCCATTTTTTGCAGTATAGCGGTCCCACCCCTTGCTCTCTCTTCCCTCCTCTCTTTTGCTTTTTCTCTCTCCCTCTCTTTTGCTCTCTATCCCCCTCTCTTTTGCGCTCTCTCCTCCTCTCTTTTGCGCTCTCTCTCGCACCACCTCTCTTTTGCTCTCTCTCCCCCCTCTCTTTTTCTCTCTCTCTCACTCCCTCTCTTTTGCTCTCTTTCTCCCCCCTCTCTTTTGCTCTCATTCTCCCCCCTCTCTTTTGCTGTCTCTCTCCCCCTCTCTTTTGCTCTCTCTCTCCCTCCTCTCTTTAGCTCTCTCTCTCCCCCTCTCTTTTGCTCTCTCTCCCTCTCATTTGCTCTCTATCCCCCTCTCTTTTGCTCTCTCTTCTCCTCTCTTTTGCGCTCTCTCTCATACCACCTCTCTTTTGCTCTCTCTCCCCCCACTCTTTTGCTCTATCTCCCCCCTCTCTTTTGCTCTCTTTCTCCCCCCTCTCTTTTGCTCTCTTTCTCCCCCTCTCTTTTGCTCTCTTTCTCCCCCCTCTCTTTTGCTGTCTCTCTCCACCTCTTTTGCTCTCTCTCTCCCTCCTCTCTTTAGCTCTCTGTCTCCCCCCTCTCTTTTGCTCTCTCTCCCCTCTCTTTTGCTCTTTCCCCTCTCTTTTGCTCCCTCTCTCTTTGATTTCTCTCCCCCCTCTCTTTTGCTCTCTCTCCCCCTCTCTTTTGCGCTCTCTCCCCCCCCTTTTGCGCTCTCTCCCCCTCTCTTTTGTGGTCTCTCTCTCTCCCCCCTCTCTTCCCTCTCTTTTGCTCTCTCTTCCCTCTCTTTTGCTTTCTCTCTCCCCCCCTCTCTTTTGCTCTTTCTGTCTTCCCCTCTCTTTTGCTCTCTCTCCCCCCTCGCTTTTGCTCTCTCTCTCTCCCCCTCTCTTTTGCTCTCTCCCCCCCCCTCTCTCTCTATCCCCCTCTCTCTTTCTCTCTCTCCTTCTCCCCCCTCTCTTTTGCTCTCTCTCCCCCTCTTTTGCTTTCTCTCTCTCCCCCTCTCTTTTGCTCTTTCTCTCTCCACCTCTCTTTTGCTCTCTCTCTCTCCTCCTCTCTCTCTCTCCCCCTCACTTTTGCGCTCTCTCTTTACCCCTCTCTTTTGCTCTCTCTCTCTCCTCTCTTTTGCTTTGTCTCTCCCCCTCTCTTTCTCTTCCTCTCTCTTTTGCTCTCTCTCTCTCCCCCTCTCTTTTGCTCTCTCTCCCCACTCTCTTTTGTTCTCTCTCTTTCCCCTCCCTCTCCCCCCTCTCTTTTGCTCTCTCTCCCCCTCTCTTTTGCACTCTCTCTCTCCCCCTCTCTTTTGCTCTCTCTCTCTCCTCTCTCTCTTGCTCTCTCTCTCCCCACTCTCTTTTGCTCTGTTTCTCTTCCCCTCTCTTTTGCTCTCTCCCCCCTCTCTTTTGCTCTCTCTCCCCCCCTCTCTTTTGCTCTATTTCTCTTCCCCTCTCTTTTGCTCTCTCTCTCCCCCTCTCTTTTGCTCTCCCTCCCTGCTCTCTTTTGCTCTCTCTCTCTCTTCCCCCTCCCTCTCCCCCCTCTCTTTTGCTCTCTCTCCCTCCCCCTCTTTCTCTCTCTCTCCCCCTCCCTTTTGCTCTCTCTCCCCCTCTTTTGCTTTCTTTTTCTCCCCTTCTCTTTTGCTCTTTCTCTCTCCCCCTCTCTTTTGCTCTTTCTCCCCTCTCTCTCTCCCCCTCTCTTTTGCTCTCTCTTGCCCCTTTCTTTTGCACTCTCTCCCCCTATCTTTTGCTTGTTATCCCCCTCTCTTTTGCTCTCTCTCTATCTCCCCCTCTCTTTTGCTCTCTCTCTCTCCCCCTCTCTTTTGCTCTCTCTCTCCCCCCTCCTCTATTTTTCTCTCTCCTCCTCTCTTTTGCTCTCTATTTTTCTCTCCCCTCTCTTTTGCTTTCTCTCTCCCCCTCTCTTTTGCTCTCTCTTCCCTCCCATTTGCTCTTCCCTTCTCGTTTCCTCTTTCCCTTCTATTTTGCTCTCTCTCCCCTCTCTTTTGCCCTTTCCCATCTCTTTTGCTCTTTCCCTCTCTCTCTCCCCCCCCTCTCTTTTGAGCTGTCTCTCTCGCACGCGTGCGGGCCTGCCTTGCCCTACCCACCAGGGATAGGCACAGACAAAGGCTGTGGCGGACATTTCAGACCTTAGTGAAGGACACCAAGGTACCATTTGAAATTAAAAACATATAGTGCTTGCTGTTATTTTACTGATGCAGATACCACTGAATCTATAACCAGCCCTCCTCTGGCTATACCCATGTGCCAGTGTCACTACTGTGTCATTATATAGCGCTGGGTGTTATTATACTGATGCAGATACCACTGAACCTATAAACAACCCTTGTCTGGCTATACGCATGTGTCAGTGTCACTATTGTGTCTTTGTATAGAGCTGGGTGTAATTATACAGACACAGATACACATCCAGTATTTCACTCAGGCTTTAGTTATTCCATAACTTATAACGCAATATTGCTAGCAGTCTCTTGACAAACCACTAACTTTATTCACACTACATTTTTTTTTTATTCACATTAGTCAATCAAAACATACTAAGGTTGTGGCGGACACTGCAAGGGCTAGTCACGGACACCAGTGTCCGTGTACGGACACCTTACCTATCCCTGCTACCCACGCCATGCTAGCCATGCTCACATCACATCCGGACACGCCCGCTCATGCCCAGCCATGCCCACTCACACCCACTGTTGTCACGCCACGGACAGCAGATCAGGTACACTCTAAGGCCAGGTGTGTTTATCCTTGCACTGTCTGTACTGCGCATGACAGCTTCGGACAAACACACTTGGCCTTTTATATCGTAGGCTATATAAAGTAAGTATTTAGCAGATAATCACTTCTCTCAGCAATGCTGGATTTATAACTGAATCAGACTTTTCCAATAAAAAACACTAGAACTTTATTAATTGTTCTCTTTTGCACTCGCTCTCTCCCCCCTTTTTTTTTTGCTCTCTCTCTTCTCGCTCTTTTGCTCTCTCTCTCTCCCCTCTCTTTTGCTCTATTTCTCTTCCCCTCTCTTTTGCTCTCTCCCCCTCTCTTTTGCTCTCTCTCCTCCCCTCTCTTTTGCTCTCTTTCTCTTTCCCTCTCTTTTGCTCTCTCTCTCCCCCTCTGTTTTGCTCTCTCTCTCCGCTCTCTTTTGCTCTCTCTCTTCCCCCTCCCTCTTCCCCCTCTTTTTTGCTCTCTCTCCCCCCTCTCTTTCTCTCTCTCTCTCCCCCTCTTTTCCTTTCTCTTTCTCCCCTTCTCTTTTGCTCTTTCTCTCTCCCCTCTCTTATGTTCTCTCTCCCCTCTCTCTCTCCCCTCACTTTTGCTCTCTCTTGCCCCTTTCTTTTGCGCTCTCTCCCCCTCTCTTTTGCTCATTCTCTCTCCTCTTGTTTGCACTCTCTCCCCCTCTCTTTTGCTCTCTCTATCTCCCCCTCTCTTTTGCTCTCTCTATCTCCCCCTCTCTTTTGCTCTCTCTCCCTCTCATTTGCTCTCTTTCCCCCTCTATTTCGCTCTCTCTCACACCACCTCTCTTTTGCTCTCTCTCCCCCCTCTCTTTTGCTCTCTCTCCCCCCTCTCTTTTGCTCTCTTTCTCCCCCCTCTCTTTTGCTCTCTTTCTCCCCCTCTCTTTTGCTCTCTTTCTCCCCCTTCTCTTTTGCAGTCTCTCTCCACCTCTCTTTTGCTCTCTCTCTCCCTCCTCTCTTTAGCTCTCTCGCTCCCCCCTCTCTTTTGCTCTCTCTCCCCTCTCTTTTGCTCTTTCCCCTCTCTTTTGCTCCATCTCTCTTTTGATTTCTCTCCCCCCTCTCTTTTGCTCTCTCTCTACCCCCTCTCTTTTTTTCTCTCTCTCCCCCCTCTCTTTTGCTCTTTCTCTCCCCTCTCTTTTGCTCTCTCTCCCCTCTCTTTTGCTCTCTCTCTCCCCCCTCTCTTTTGCTCTTTCTGTCTTCTCCTCTCTTTTGCTCTCTCTCTCTTCCCCTCTCTTTTGCTCTCTCTCCCCCCTCGCTTTTGCTCTCTCTCTCTCTCTCCCTCTCATTTGCTCTCTCACCCCCTCTCTCTCTATCCCCCTCTCTCTTTCTCTCCTTCTCCCCTCTCTCTTTTGCTCTCTCTCCCCCTCTTTTGCTTTCTCTCTCTCCCCCTCTCTTTTGCTCTTTCTCTCTCCCCCTCTCTTTTGCTCTCTCTCTCCTCCTCTCTCTCTCTCCCCCTCTCTTTTGCGCTCTCTCTTTACCCCTCTCTTTTGCTCTCTCTCTCTCTCCTCTCTTTTGCTTTGTCTCTCCCCCTCTCTTTCTCTTCCTCTCTCTTTTGCTCTCTCTCTCCCCCTCTCTTTTGCTTTCTCTCCCCACTCTCTTTTGTTCTCTCTCTTACCCCTCCCTCTCCCCCCTCTCTTTTGCTCTCTCTCTCTCTCCCCCTCTCTTTTGCACTCGCTCTCTCCCCCCTTTCTTTTGCTCTCTCTCTCCTCTCTCTTTTGCTCTCTCTCTATCCCCTCTCTTTTGCTCTATTTCTCTTCCCCTCTCTTTTGCTCTCTCCCCCCTTCTCTTTTGCTCTCTCTCCTCCCCTCTCTTTTGCTCTCTTTCTCTTCCCCTCTCTTTTGCTCTCTCTCTCCCCCTCTCTTTTGCTCTCTCTTCCCGCTCTCTTTTGCTCTCTATTTCTCTCTCTCTCTCTCTTCCCCCTCCCTCTCCTCCCTCTTTTTTGCTCTCTCTCCCCCCTCTCTTTCTCTCTCTCTCCCCCTCTTTTGCTTTCTCTTTCTCCCCTTCTCTTTTGCTCTTTCTCTCTCCCCCTCTCTTTTGTTCTCTCTCCCCTCTCTCTCTCCTCCTCACTTTTGCTCTCTCTTGCCCCTTTCTTTTGCACTCTCTCCCCCTCTCTTTTACTCATTCTCCCTCCTCTCGTTTGCACTCTCTCCCCCTCTCTTTTGCTCTCTCTATCTCCCCCTCTCTTTTGCTCTCTCTCTCCCCCTCTCTTTTGCTCTCTCTCTTCCCCCCCCTCTATTTTTCTCTCTCCTCCTCTCTTTTGCTCTCTATTTTTCTCTCCCCTCTCTTTTGCTTTCTCTCTCCCCCTCTCTTTTGCTCTCTCTTCCCTCCCATTTGCTCTTCCCTTCTCGTTTCCTCTTTCCCATCTATTTTGCTCTCTCTCCCCTCTCTTTTGCCTTTTCCCATCTCTTTTGCTCTTTCCCTCTCTCTTTCTCTCTCACCCCCCACCCTTTCTTTTGAGCTGTCTCTCTCGCACGCGCCCGGCCCCGCCTTGCCCTGCCAATGCCATGCCAGCCATGCTCACATCACGTCCAGACACGCCCACTCACTCCCGGCCATGCCCACTCACACCCACCGTTATCACGCCACGGACCGCAGATCAGGTACACTCTAAGGCCAGGTGTGTTTGTCCTCGCACTGTCTCTACTGCGCATGACAGCTTCGGACAAACACGCTTGGCCTTTTATATTGTAGGCTATATAAAGTAAGTATTTAGCAGATAATCACTTCTCTCAGCAATGCTGGATTTATAACTGAATCAGACTTTTCCAATAAAAAACACTAGAACTTTATTAATTGTTCACAGTCTCACAAATGCACTTGTTTTCAAACTTAAAAACTGCATTCCTTGGTTTATGTAAGATGATGGCACTGCATGATACTCCTGCCCAGAGCTGTTCTGCAAGCAGGGGATTGGAGGATGAGGAAAATTCAAAGGCCCCTCCTCATCCCCAGTGACAAACAGTGATAACCTGCCCACAGCCACCAGACTTTTTTAACACAGGTAGAGAGGATATTACATAGTCCCTATACCTTCCTTTAATTGTATTAGAGAGGGATACAAATCAGGGTTTAAAAAAAGGGTCACATATATTTCTAATTTGCAGATGATATTTATGGTAAGTGATCACTTGTCCTAATTAGTTAACAGGATGGTGCCTACTAATAACAGTATTGGCGAGATTACATATACGGCGCAAGTGCTGAAACCCGCACCCCTAAATCCGCCATTAACCCACAACACAAACTAACTATTAAGGTATTAACCAAAACCCCCAAAGCAAACTACCTATTATAACCCCTAAACCCTAAATAATTAAATTACTAAGCCCTAGATTTATGCATGGCAAAAAAATTCGGTTCGGTTCAGATCGATTCGGATTTTTACGAATTTCGGTTTGGATCGATTCGAATTCGGAAAAATTTGAATCAATTGGTTTCGGATTCGTTTCGGATTCATTCGGATTCAAATAAATTCAGCTGGATTCGGTTCGATTCGGTTCGGAAATTCGGAATTCGGTGGCATGTGCTGTGTAGTATTATGTACTGTATATTAGGTGTAACCCATAGCAGAGTGATATAACCTAATATACTGTACAATACTAGTGTAATACATGGCCATCCGAATCTACCAAATAAATCCTAATTCGGATTTATTCGGTAAATTCGGCACTATTTTAATTCGAAATCCGAATGGATCCAAATCCCGAATTTTATGAATTCGGACGAATTTCCGAATCGATCCGAAACGAATCGCACATGTCTACTAAGCCCCCTAACCTAACACCCCCTAAATGAACCCTAATTACCTAAATTACAAAATACTAAAGTTACTATTAAATAAAAACACTACTTTAAAAATAAAAATTAAACTAAGTATAAATTAAAGGAACAGTCTAGTCAAAATTAAAATTCTAGTGTAGACTGTCCCTTTAAGTTACAATTACAGAAAATAAAAAAACAAAATTATCAAATTTTAAAAAATTATACCTAATCCCTATGAAAATTAAAAAGCCCCCCAAAATAAAAACACCCCCTAATGTAAGAATAAACTACCAATAGCCCTTAAAGGGGCTTTTTGCAGGGCATTGCCCCAAGATAAACAGCTCTTCTACAGTCAAAATACACAAAGTCCCCCATAACAGTAAACCCCCCACCCACCAAACCCCCCAAAATAAAAGAACCTAACACTAAAAAAATTAAACTACCCATTGCCCTGAAAAGAGCATTTGTTTTGGGCATTGCTATTTAAAAGGGCATTTAGCATCCGATTGAAGTCTTCATCCAGGCGGCATCTTCTATGGTCTTCTATCCGGAGCAAAGCGGCAGGATCCTGAAGACCTCCAGCGCGGAACATCCATCCGGCCCGACGACTGAACGACGAATGACTGTTCCTTTAAGGGACGTCATCCAAGATGGCGTCCCTCGAATTCCGATTTGCTGATAGGATTCTATCAGCCAATCGGAATTAAGGTAGGAATTTTCTGATTGGCTGATGGAATCAGCCAATCAGGATCAAGTTCAATCCGATTGGCTGATCCAATCAGCCAATCAGATTGAGCTCGCATTCTATTGGCTGTTCCGATCAGCCAATAGAATGCGAGCTCAATCTGATAGGCTGATTGGATCAGCCAATCGGATTGAACTTGATTCTGATTGGCTGATTCCATCAGCCAATCAGAAAATTTCTACCTTAATTCCGATTGGCTGATAGAATCCTATCAGCCAATCGGAATTCGAGGGACGCCATCTTGGATGACGTCCCTTAAAGGAACAGTCATTCGTCGTTCAGTCGTCGGGCCGGATGGATGTTCCGCGCTGGAGGTCTTCAGGATCCTGCCGCTTCGCTCCGGATAGAAGACCATAGAAGATGCCGCCTGGATGAAGACTTCAATCGGATGGAAGATCCTCTTCTGCCCCGCTTGGATGAAGACTTTGACCGGATCATGGACCTCTTCAGCCCCCGCTTGGGCTTGGATCAGGACATCGGAGGAGCTCTTCAGGACGGATCGGTGAACCTGGATGGTGAAGACAAGGTAGGAAGATCTTCAGGGGCTTAGTGTTAGGTTTATTTAAGGGGGGTTTGGGTTAGATTAGGGGTATGTGGGTGGTGGGTTGTAATGTTGGGGTGGGGGTATTGTATGTTTTTTTTTACAGGCAAAAGAGCTGAAATTCTTGGGGCATGCCCCGCAAAGGGCCCTGTTCAGGGCTGGTAAGGTAAAAGAGCTTTTACCTTTTTTAATTTAGAATAGGGTAGGGAATTTTTTATTTTGGGGGGCTTTGTTATTTTATTAGGGGGCTTAGAGTAGGTGTAATTATTTTAAAATTGTTGTAATATTTTTCTTATGTTTGTAAATATTTTTTTATTTTTTGTAACTTAGTTCTTTTTTATTTTTTGTACTTTAGCTAGTTTATTTCATTGTAGTTATTTGTAGGAATTGTGTTTAATTAATTTATTGATAGTGTAGTGTTAGGTTAATTGTAGGTAATTGTAGGTAGTTTATTTAATTAATTTATTGATAGGGTAGTGTTAGGTTTAATTATATCTTAGGTTAGGATTTATTTCACAGGTAAATTTGTTATTATTTTAACTAGGTAACTATTAAATAGCTATTGTACCTGGTTAAAATAATTACCAAGTTGCCTGTAAAATAAATATTAATCCTAAAATAGCTACAATATAATTATAATTTATATTGTAGCTCTATTAGGATGTATTTTACAGGTAAGTATTTAGCTTTAAATAGGAATAATTTATTTAATAAGAGTTAATTTATTTCGTTAGATTTAAATTATATTTAATTTAGGGGGGTGTTAGTGTTAGGGTTAGACTTAGCTTTAGGGGTTAATCCATTTATTATAGCAGCGGTGAGCTCCGGTCGTCAGATTAGGGGTTAATAATTGAAGTTAGGTGTCGACGATGTTAGGGAGGGCAGATTAGGGGTTAATACTATTTATTATAGGGTTAGTGAGGCGGATTAGGGGTTAATAACTTTATTATAGTAGCGCTCAGGTCCGCTCGGCAGATTAGGGGTTAATAAGTGTAGGCAGGTGTCGGCGACGTTGTGGGGGGCAGATTAGGGGTTAATAAATATAATATAGGGGTCGGCAATGTTAGGCCAGCAGATTAAGGGTACATAGGGATAACGTAGGTTGCGGCGGTTTACGGAGCGGCAGATTAGGGGTTAAAAAAAATATGCAGGGGTCAGCGATAGCGGGAGCGGCAGATTAGGGGTTAATAAGTGTAAGGCTAGGGGTGTTTAGACTCGGGGTACATGTTAGAGTGTTAGGTGCAGACGTAGGAAGTGTTTCCCCATAGGAAACAATGGGGCTGCGTTAGGAGCTGAACGCTGCTTTTTTGCAGGTGTTAGGTTTTTTTTCAGCTCAAACAGCCCCATTGTTTCCTATGGGGATATCGTGCACAAGCACATTTTTGAGGCTGGCCGCGTCCGTAAGCAACTCTGGTATCGAGAGTTGCATTTGCGGTAAAAATGCTCTACGCTCCTTTTTTGGAGCCTAACGCAGCATTTGTTTGAACTCTCGATACCAGAGTTAAATTTATGGTGCGGCCAGAAAAAAGCCCGCGGAGCGTTAACAGCCCATCTACCGCCAAACTCCAAATCTAGGCCTTAGTAATTTAATTATTTATTTGCGTTGTGGGCTTCGGCGGTTTAGGGGTTAATACTTTAATAGGTAGTTTGTGTTGTGGGTTAATTCCCAGCTTAATAGATATCACAGGAACAGAGCTCCAGATAAAGCTGCCATCTTCGTTCATGGTCCGGACACGCCCCGGGTTAATAGTTTTAATAGGTAGTTTTTGTTGTTGGGGTTGGCGGATTTAGGGGTTAATACTTCAGTTATTACTTGCGGTTTGGGTTTGATGGTGGATATAGGGGTTAATAGTTTAATTAGGCATATTGCGTTGTGGGGGGTTATCTGTTTAGGGGTTAATACTTTTATTAGTTCTGATGTGGGTTTGATTTAGGATATAGGGGTTAATATACTTTATTAGTTATTGCGGTGGGGGATTGCGGTTGACAGGTAGATAGATATTGCACATGCGTTAGGTGTTAGGTTATTTTTGCAGGCAGTTTCGGGAGTTACGGTGCTCCCATACTCAGTGCAATGCTTGCTGCGGCTGCCTTGTGTGGTGAGGGGAAAATGGAGTAAGATTTCTCCATTTTCACCCCGTAAGTCCCATGTTAGCTTATGGGGTGTCCCATGTTAGCTTATGGGAGTAAAAATTGCGGGCTACAGGTGAAATATACATTTATATGCGGCACTGTTTATTAGATACCAAAACCGTGCAAAACCCGGCATCACTGGCTTTTGCGGGGGCAACGCAGCATATTTAATGGGGCCCTATATGTGCTATATATTGGGATTGACTTCATCAACTCCTGGGCTAAGCATAAGACTATCATATGAACTAATTTATTTTATACTTTATAGCAAAAGCGGGCAGATTATGGGTTTATGGGTTTATCTGCCTTCAAAATCTATCTTTCCAATGAAAAATATAATTGCTTTTAGAGTCCCTATCACCCTCTGAAACACAGAGTGACATTAGACACCATTTTAAAAACAGGTAAGCCCCCTCTTTCCAATTAGAGCTCTCCAACCCCTGTTATTTGTAGCTGATTGCTTTACAAATGGCACCTACCTAATGTGGTTACTGTACGGGGGTAGTGGCTCAAATAGAATCCTTATCCCTTATTGACAGTATACAACACATACACAATACCCCTCAAATTAAAAAAATGGAATACACACTTTCAAATGAGGGGTCAAATAAGGAGTCTCTGGAAGGCAAAACAAATTAAGCAGAATTTTGCAATCCCCCAAATTTACCTTTCTATGTGATTAGCAAAAATCACCTATTCAACAAAAAAAATAATTTTACCTTTCCTGAAATCCGTTGAAGATCCTTCAGTCTCTTCTGACAAAATATTATCTTCTCTGATCCCATGCACATCCTCCTGATTGTTTCCCTCCTCCATTTACAGATATGTAGGTTGCTAGGTTAAAGGGACACTGAACCCAAAAATTTTGTTTTGTAATTCAGAAAGAGCATGCAATTTTAAGCAACTTTCTAATTTACTCCTATTATCAATTTTTCTTTGTTCTCTTGCTATCTTTATTTGAAAAAGAAGGCATCTATGCTTTTTTTGGGTTCAGTACTCTGGACAGCAATTTTTTTATTGGTGGATGAATTTATCCACCAATCAGCAAGGACAACCAAGGTTGTTCACCAAAAATTGGCCGGCATCTAAACATACATTCTTGCATTTTAAATAAAGATACCAAGAGAATAAAGAAAATTTGATAATAGGGGTAAATTAGAAAGTTGTTTAAAATTTCATGCTCAATCTGAATCATGAAAGAAAAATTTTGGGTACAGTGTCCCTTTAATCAATTAACCAAGCAGAATTGCCGGTATGTAGCCTCAGAATAGTGAGTAGGTTCAGTTTTGACAGTTAGCCTGCTCATCCATGATTATAATTGGTTAACATGATTAATGATGGTTAGTGGTAAAAAGGTGCATTCAATTCTAAATACAATTCCATATAAAGGGCTAGATTACACATTGCATGCAAAAATATTAGACTTGTGGTGCACTAACATGTCTCATCTTTTTTGTGCTTAAAGGGACACTATACCCAAGCATTTTCTTTCATGCTTAAAGGGACAGTCTACACCAGAATTTTTATCGTTTTAAAAGATAGATAATCCCTTTATTACCCATTTCCCAGTTTTGCATAACCTACACAGTTATAATAATATACTTTTAACCTCTGTGATTATCTTGTATCTAAGCCTCTGCAAACTGCCCCTTTTTTCAGTTCTTTTGACAGACTTGCAGTCTAGCCAATCAGTGCCTGCTCCCAGATAACGTCTTGTGCACGAGCACAATGTTATCTATATGAAATACGTGAACTAACACCCTCTAGTGGTGAAAAACTGTTAAAATGCAATCTGAAAGAGGTGGGCTTCAAGGTCTTAGAAATTAGCATACGAACCTCCTAGGTTAAGCTTTCAACTAAGAATACCAAGAGAACAAAGCAAAATTGGTGATAAAAGTAAATTGGAAAATTGTTTAAAATGACATGCTCTATCTGAATCATGAAAGTTTATTTTGGCCTAGACTGTCCCTTTAAGGTAGAGAATACAATTTTAAACAACATTCCAATTTACTTCTATTACCTAATTTGCTTCATTCTTTAGATATACTTTAATGAAGAAATAGCAATGCACACGGTGAACCAATCACAGGAGGCATCTATGTGCAGCTACCAATCAGCAGCTACTAAGCATATCTAGATATGCTTTTCAGCAAAGAATATCAAGAGAATGAAGCAAAATAGATAATAGAAGTAAATTAGAAAGTTGTTTATAATTGTATGCTCTTTCTAAATCATGAAAGAAAAAATTTGGGTTTCATGTCCCTTTAAAGTATTTTTTTTTTTCCATTTCTTTTTATTAAGAATCCAACAATTGTACAGCAAGAATTCCATACATTAAGAAACATTTTGACATAATTGAACGGTAAGAATTCTGCCTAACACCTTGGATTCCTGTTTTAACAAACTCTAATTAAAACTTTTACAATAGCAATGGTCTCAGTGTTTCAATCAGTGTTACCAAACAATGCGTTAAACAAATTATTTGTCCATATCAAATTGAAATTGTAATGCTACTCCTTTCTACACGTTATTTTTAGCTAGTAGTTCTAGTTTCATTTATACAAGTTTTTTAAGTTAAAAAAGAAAAAAATATGAGGTTGAAAATGTAAACTGATAAAGGGGGGGCTACAAGTGTTTTTAGGTGTGTTTTTTAATTTTTTACATTTTTGAAATATTGCTCCCATACCACCTGAGATTCAATAAACGGATCCCTATATTCGAGTTTATATGAACTGTATTCTTCTAGTTCAAGTAGGTGTGATACTTTTAATCTCCACATCTTCACATTGGGGACATCTTTTGCTTTCCAGTTTTTAGCTATAAGGACTCTAGCACTGTTAATCAGAATTTTAAAAAGAGGTCTATAGAGTCTGGAAGGAAGATTTACGGATTTATTTAACAACCAAACCTGTGGGTTGAGGGGAAGAGTGGTGTGAAGAATTGTTTCAATTTCTACAATTACATCTGTCCAGAATTGATTGAGTTGAGAGCACCACCACCACATGTGGCTCATTCCACTTCACACATGTCCACATCTCCAACATCTATTGCTGGTTTGGGGGAATAGTCTGTGTAAATGTTTTGGTGTTAGATACCAGCAATGTAATATTTGAGGTTTATTTCTAGTATAGAAACTGAGGCGGAGGAAGATTTGGTATTAAATTTGCTTTTAGCTGTCTGCGGGGTGATAATGGAACCTAGCTCTTTTTCCCATGTTTCAATGTAATGTGGGGTGTTACCTGGAGGTGGTTGAGTGAGAAGTTGGTATAGATTGGATAGGGAGTGTTTAATAGGTGGAGTAGATGTGTACAGTTTTTCTAGATTAGTTAAGGGGCGGACCATATTGATAGACTGTTTATGAGTGGTAATGTAGTGGTGAACTCTTCTATATGAAAACCAGTCCTGAGCCCAAGGAATGTTTTGTTCCCTCAGTTGTTTCTGAGTATTAATCCTTTAGTTATTTATTATGTGGTAAATGTCTGTATCAGACAGGGAAGGGGTTTCACCTGTGAGGAATTCATTGTTATATGTCAAAGACGTCAATGGACCAGGTCTGGAGGACAATAAAGGGTTTAACCTATTGGCTGTTTCCCATGTTTGTAGTGTTTCTAAACTTATGGGGTTCTTAATTGATTTAATGATGTGTTTGGGGCTTGGGTGCCAGCATATAGATCTTAGATCCAGACCTGGATTCAGGTCACCTTCTAAAGTTACCCAACGTTTGTGCTTTTTGTGAATTCTCCAATCGAGTATACGTTGGAGAAATATAGCCTGCCGATAAGCATCTATATTTGGAATCCCCAACCCTCCCGAGTTAGTGTGAAGTGACATGACCTGCTTATTTATCCTGGGTGGTTTTCTATTCCATATGAAAGAGCTAAATATACAATGTATTTGTGGGATATAATTTGAAGGGATTGGGATAGGTAGGGTTTGCAGGACATATAGCAGTCTGGGAAACGCGTTCATTTTGACTGTGTTTATTTGACCTAGCCATGATAACCTTTTAGAGATCCATGAGGAAAGGTATCTCATCAGTGCTGTTTTTATTGGGATATAGTTTAATTTGAATATTGATTCTTGAGTGTCCGCCAGGAAGATGCCCAGGTACTTCAACGAACCATTGCACCACTGAAACGGGCATATATTTTTAATTCGAGTCTCGAGTTGCGGTGGGAGGGATATCCCTAGGAAATCTGATTTGGTTTGGTTAATTAAAAAGTTAGATAGGAAAAGGTGCAATTCTTTTAGCAGATGGGGTAGTGCTGTTTCTGGGTCTGTTAGGGTAAAGAGAATATCGTCCCCGAACATGGACAGTTTGCATTCCTCTCCCTCCAGTACGATACCCGGGATCTCGGGGTTGTTTCTGATTTTAGAGGCGAGTGTTTCTATAATACATGTAAATAGTAGGGGGATAGGGGGCAGCCCTGTCTCGTTCCATTGTTAATTTGGAAGGGATCGGAGAGGATGCTGTTCAGGGAGATTCTGGCACTGGGTTTCTAGTATAGTGCAAAAATCCTATGTAACATTACATCTCCTATTCTGAAAGATTCTAGGGTGGCTTTAAGGAAAGGCAAACTTACTCGATCAAAAGCCTTTTCGGCGTCAGTAGAGAGCCAAACCGAGGGGATACCCCTTCGCTCTGGCATGCTCTAGTAAGTGTATGTTTCGGATTGTGTTGTCCTTTGCCTCTCTATTGGGAACGAAACTGACCTGGTCTTGGTGGATAACGAGCGGGATTATTTGGTTTAATCTATTTGCAATAATTTTCGCGTATAATTTTACATCTGTGCTCAGTAACGAGATCAGATGGTAGTTTGCTATTTGTGCAGTGGGTTTATTGGGTTTGGGGATAATTACTATATGTGCATGTAGAGCCTGTTCAGGAAAGGGCTTACCTTGGTTGGTACAGTGGAAATAAGACAGTAGGTGTGGGGCCAAAAGATCTTTGAATTTGGTATAATACCCATTTCCAAATCCGTCCGGACCTGGTGCCTTTCCAGAGGGGACGGAGGCTATAGCTAATTGAAATTCTTCAAGGGTAAAGGGTGTCTCTAGATCATTTTGTTGGTCTCTTGTAAGAGTGGGCGGTTGTAGCTGAGATAAATATCTCTGTATGTCATTCAGAATGGGGCCTTGGGAGTTTTGGTTTAGGTTGGTTTTTAATTGCCATATTAAATGTATATTTACTGTTACTGCTTACCCTGATTTGTCATATTTCTTAAAGGGATATGAAACCCAAACATTTTCCTTTTTGATTCAGACAGAGCATACAGTTAAAAAGCAGACAAAAAAAAAACCTCAGTTTTACTTCTTTCAATGTTAGTCTTTGTTGAAGAGATACCTAAGTAGGTGTCGGGAGCACAACATGATAGGAAGTAGTTCTGCCATATAGTGCTCTTGCAAAAAAATAACATTCTTGCAAAATTGCTGTCCCTGTTTTTCAACAAAGGAAGAATATTTAAAGCGACAGTCTACACCAGAATTGTTATTGTTTAAAAAGATAGATAATCCCTTTATTACCCCTCTGCAGACTGCTCCCTTATCTCAGTTCTTTTGACAGGCTTGAATTTTAGCCAATCAGTGCTGACTTCTAGGTAACTCCACAGGCATGAGCACAATGTTATCTATAGGGCACACATGAACTAGCTCCCTCTAGTTGTGAAAAAAAATGAATTCAGATAAGTGGTGGCCTTCAAGGGCTAAGAAATTAGTATATGATCCTACCTAGGTTTAACTTTCAACTAAGAATACCAAGAGAACAAAGCAAAATTGATGATAAAAGTGCATTGAAAAGTTGTTTAAAATTACATGACCTAGCTAAATCATGAAAATTTATTTTTGACTAGACTGTCACTTTAATAATAGAAGTAAAATAGAAAGTTGTTTAAAATTGCATGCTCTATCTCAGAGGTCTTCAAACTTGTCCTCAGGCCACCCTAACAGGCCGGATTTTCAGGATTAACTTGGGTGAGAGTAGGTTAATAACCATGTCTACTAATCAGCTGATTTAACATGTTCCAGTTCAGATATCCTGAAAATCTGGCATGTTAGGGAGGCCAGAGGACTTAAAAACAAGTGCTCTATCTGAATCATTAAAGAAAAACTTTGGGTTTTATGTCGATTTAAAGGGGAGTTAAGCTCAAAATGTAATTTATCATAAAATAATTAATTAAGCATATCGATAATAATAAAAATAAAAATAACTGCAATGAACGATCATTTATTTTATTTGCTTTTCCTGAAATTTAACTCTGCAGTGCAATGCAGAACTCTGACATTCTTACAATCTGCACAGTGATTGGGTAATGAGTCCAAGAACTTGTTTATATCTGTCCCTGATAGGCTACAGCAAAGGGAGTATGATGAAAAACATTTAAAGGCTTTGCAGTGTATATGTCATTATCCTCCTGGGCCTACACAACAATGCTTTTTTTTTCTTTTTTTTAGCAATGATTGCTTTAAATGCTTTTAATACATTTATTTTGACTGCAGATCTTTTGCAATACAGTGAATAATTTATGACAAAGAAGTAAAAAGTTGACCTTTATATCCCTTTAATGAGTCAAACAGTAACTAATAACTCCAGTGTTTTTGCATCTTGGTAGAGATTTATTTCAGGTTTCCTAAGTAATACAGACATAAAATTGCCTGGAAGGTGTAGATGGGTCCCCCAGGATAACGTTATCTACTCCACTGATTGCTGTGCTTTTATGTTCATGTTTGCTCTGTAAATATAACCAGCACATTTTATTGCTTTTAAATGTCACATGGAAACATAAATTTCAGCAGCAATTTATTAGAAAATACAAACTCAATCACAAGGTCAAATGACAGGAAATTTACTGTAATTACTCTGTATCTTTGTGACTCCCATATTTCAGTTCTGTTAAGCTTATCAGTTTAAAACAAATAGTTTTTTGGTTATAGATATACCATAAAAGGAGCAAGCAAAGGAAAATAAAGAAAATAAAAATTCCCATCAATATGCATCTCAGTTTTTTTCAATTGTCCTGTCAACTAAACACCATAATAACTGGCTTAAAGGGACATGAAAACCAAATTTTTTCTTTCATGATTGAGAAAGAGAGTGCAATTAAAAATAACTTTACAATTTACTTATATTATTTAATTTGCTTCATTCTTTAGATATCCTTTGTTGAAATGCATATCTAAATAGGCTCAGTAGCTGCTGATTGGTCGCTGTACATAGATATCCACAATAGACAATAGCTGTATGTGCTCACTGATTTACGGTGTTTTTACAGTGCTAAAACCTTAAAAGCACTGATATGAGAGAACAAGAAGAGCACAAGGGTTTTCAGTACATAAAAAACATAGAGATTGGAAAAAAATGCGGTGTTATCCCCAAAAATAATCTTCATGCGATGAACAACAAATAAGTGTAGGAAATAACAGTGTTAAGGCAAATGCTTACTCTTATAAAGTCCAAACTGATAACAAGCGCAAGTAAAACGTAGAATTTATTCCAAGTTATAGTAAAAAGTCAATGTTGTACAGACCTGAACAGTCACCTGACGCGTTTCGCCTAGGCTTTTTTAAAGGTGACATGCCATTGAACTGGAAGTGCCAACTTTTAAATGCGCGGTCGATTTTGTCACTGAGCTCAACGCCCATTTTCCAAAACCCGGAAGTGACGTATCGGACGAGATTTAGCCAATAGCAAAATTCAATTTCGTGTGTGTAAAGAGTTACTAGGTAGAATACAATTAGTATATTTTACACAAACGGATACATTTTTAGCCTTTATTGCTTAACTGACATTTCTGATAGTAAGTCTAAAGTATAAAGAAATGATATGCAACAAAGTATCTTTATAGTGAACAAAAGTGTTTATGCTATATAGATCTAAGGCATAAAAAAACTTAAAATATTAATTACATATAAAATGAAAGGACATATGTATGCACTTCAGGGACAGGGTAATTTTAGAGAATATCAGGAAATAACTAATGTGCATATAGTATATGTATTGGTACGTATTACGCATGAATGGCTTAGTGTCAAAGGCCTAGATTTGGAGTTTGGCGGTAGATGGGCTGTTAACGCTACGTGGGCTTTTTTCTGGCCGCACCATAAAATTAACTCTGGTATCGAGAGTTCAAAAAAATGCTGCGTTAGGCTCCAAAAAAGGAGCGTAGAGCATTTTTACCGCAAATGCAACTCTCGATACCAGAGTTGCTTACGGACGCGTCCAGCCTCAAAAATGTGCTCGTGCACGATTCCCCCATAGGAAACAATGGGGCTGTTTGAGCTGAAAAAAAACCTAACACCTGCAAAAAAGCAGCGTTCAGCTCCTAACGCAGCCCCATTGTTTCCTATGGGGAAACACTTCCTACGTCTGCACCTAACACTCTAACATGTACCCCGAGTCTAAACACCCCTACCCTTACACTTATTAACCCCTAATCTGCCGCCCCCGCTATCGCTGATCCCTGCATTATATTATTAACCCCTAATCTTCCGCTCCGTAAACCGCCGCAACTTACATTATCCCTATGTACCCCTAATCTGCTGCCCCTAACACCGCCGACCCCTATATTATATTTATTAACCCCTAACCTGCCCCCCACAACGTCGCCGACACCTGCCTACACTTATTAACCCCTAATCTGCCGAGCGGACCTGAGCGCTACTATAATAAAGTTATTAACCCCTAATCCGCCTCACTAACCCTATCATAAATAGTATTAACCCCTAATCTGCCCTCCCTAACATCGCCGACACCTAACTTCAATTATTAACCCCTAATCTGACGACCGGAGCTCATCGCTACTATAATAAATGGATTAACCCCTAAAGCTAAGTCTAACCCTAACACTAACACCCCCCTAACTTAAATATAATTTAAATCTAACGAAATTAATTAACTCTTATTAAATAAATTATTCCTATTTAAAGCTAAATACTTACCTGTAAAATAAATCCTAATATAGCTACAATATAAATTATAATTATATTGTAGCTATTTTAGGATTAATATTTATTTTACAGGCAACTTTGTAATTATTTTAACCAGGTACAATAGCTATGAAATAGTTAAGAACTATTTAATAGTTACCTAGTTAAAATAATAACAAAATTACCTGTAAAATAAATCCTAACCTAAGTTATAATTAAACCTAACACTACCCTATAAATAAATTAATTAAATAAAATACCTACAATTACCTACAATTAACCTAACACTACACTATCAATAAATAAATTAAATACAATTGCTACAAATAACTACAATTACATAAACTAACTAAAGTACAAAAAATAAAAAAGAACTAAGATACAAAAAAATAAAAAAATATTTACAAACATAAGAAAAATATTACAACAATTTTAAACTAATTACACCTACTCTAAGCCCCCTAATAAAATAACAAAGACCCCCAAAATAAAAAAATGCCCTACCCTATTCTAAATTAATAGAGTTAAAAGCTCTTTTACCTTACCAGCCCTGAACAGGGCCCTTTGCGGGGCATGCCCCAAGAAAATCAGCTCTTTTGCCTGTAAAAAAAACATACAATACCCCCCCCCAACATTACAACCCACCACCCACATACCCCTAATCTAACCCAAACCCCCCTTAAATAAACCTAACACTAAGCCCCTGAAGATCTTCCTACCTTGTCTTCACCATCCAGGTATCACCGATCCATCCTGGCATCCGGTGCTGAAGAGGTCCAGAAGAGGCTCCAAAGTCTTCCTCCCATCCGGCAAGAAGAGGACATCCGGACCGGCAAACATCTTCTCCAAGCGGCATCTTCGATCTTCTTCCATCCGGTGCGGAGCGGGTCCATCTTGAATCAGCCGACGCGGATCCATCCTCTTCTTCCGGCGTCTCCCGACGAATGACGGTTCCTTTAAGGGACGTCATCCAAGATGGCGTCCCTCGAATTCCGATTGGCTGATAGGATTAAGGTAGGAATATTCTGATTGGCTGATGGAATCAGCCAATCAGAATCAAGTTCAATCCTATTGGCTGATCCAATCAGCCAATCAGATTGAGCTCGCATTCTATTGGCTGATCTGATAGTGTAGTGTTAGGTTAATTGTAGGTAATTGTAGGTATTTTATTTAATTAATTTATTGATAGGGTAGTGTTAGGTTTAATTATAACTTAGGTTAGGATTTATTTTACAGGTAATTTTGTTATTATTTTAACTAGGTAACTATTAAATAGTTCTTAACTATTTAATAGCTATTGTACCTGGTTAAAATAATTACCAAGTTGCCTGTAAAATATATATTAATCCTAAAATAGCTACAATATAATTATAATTTATATTGTAGCTATATTAGGATGTATTTTACAGGTAAGTATTTAGCTTTAAATAGGAATAATTTATTTAATAAGAGTTAATTAATTTCGTTAGATTTAAATTATATTTAAGTTAGGGGGGTGTTAGTGTTAGGGTTAGACTTAGCTTTAGGGGTTAATCCATTTATTATAGTAGCGATGAGCTCCGGTCGTCAGATTAGGGGTCAATAATTGAAGTTAGGTGTCGGCGACGTTAGGGAGGGCAGATTAGGGGTTAATACTATTTATGATAGGGTTAGTGAGGCGGATTAGGGGTTAATAACTTTATTATAGTAGCGCTCAGGTCTGCTCGGCAGATTAGGGGTTAATAATTGAAGTTAGGTGTCGGCGACGTTGAGGGGGGCAGATTAGGGGTTAATAAATATAATATAGGGGTCGGCGGTGTTAGGGGCAGCAGATTAGGGGTACATAAGGATAACGTAGGTGGCGGCGCTTTGCGGTCGGCAGATTAGGGGTTAATTATTGTAGATAGCTGGCGGCGACGTTGTGGGGGGCAGGTTAGGGGTTAATAAATATAATACAGGGGTGAGCGGGGTTAGGGGCAGCAGATTAGGGGTACATAAGTATAACGTAGGTGGCGGTCGGCAGATTAGGGGTTAAAAAAAATTCTTCGAGTTGCGGCGATGTGGGGGGACCTCAGTTTAGGGGTACATAGGTAGTTTATGGGTGTTAGTGTACTTTAGGGTACAGTAGTTAAGAGCTTTATGAACCGGCGTTAGCCCAGAAAGCTCTTAACTCCTGCTTTTTTCCGGCGGCTGGAGTTTTGTCGTTAGATGTCTAACGCTCACTTCAGAAACGACTCTAAATACCGGCGTTAGGAAGATCCCATTGAAAAGATAGGATACGCAATTGACGTAAGGGGATCTGCGGTATGGAAAAGTCGGGGCTGAAAAGTGAGCGTTAGACCCTTTTTTGAGTGACTCCAAATACCGGTGGTAGCCTAAAACCAGCGTTAGGAGCCTCTAACGCTGGTTTTCACGGCTACCGCCGAACTCTAAATCTAGGCCTTAGTGCCTACATATAAATAAAATAAAATCTTCCTGCGCTAAAAGGTCAGAAATAAACTGACACTAAAGCTAAATTGATAGGGCGATGATATAAAAAAAGAAAATATATAATACTTAATTTTAATTAATGTTCAAAAAATATATACAAAAAATTCCATATATATATAGAGAGATTTCATGAGTATAATAGCCTATTGCAACATAAGAGAACCTTTAAAAATACAATTCATTCAATTAAAAAATACAATACAGTCAATTCAAAATAAAATGAAATAAAAAATAAATAAATAAGGGTTAGTATATATGGTGAGTTAATGTAAAACTAAAAACTAAAAAAATAAAACTAAAATGTAAATGAATTAAAAGTAGAATAACAAGCACTAGAATCTTAAATAGATAACAGTTGTTAGCTAACATCACCTGCTTACGCAAAGCTAAATCTGCAGCTATTGTACTATCTCTCATCATAACATTTTTTTACAGTTTTCTGTGTGCATCAATTAACCATTGGCTGTTACAGTCTTGCTTGCTTGTTTGTTATCTATTTAAGATTCTAGTGCTTGCTATTCTACTTTAATTAATTTACATTTTAGTTTTATTTTTTTAGTTTTTAGTTTTACATTAACTCACCATATATACTAACCCTTATTTATTTATTTTTTATTTTTTATTTCATTTTATTTTGAATTGAATGTATTGTATTTTTGAATTGAATGAATTGTATTTTTAAAGGTTCTCTTATGTTGTCATAGGCTATTATACTGATGAAATCTCTATATATATATTCAATTTTTTATATATATTTTTTGAAAATTAATTAAAATTAAGTATTATATTTTTTCTTTTTTATATCATCGCACTATCGATTTAGCTTTAGTGTCAGTTTATTTCTGACCTTTTAGCGCAGGAAGATTTTATTTTATATTTTAAATTTTGCTAATATCCTTACTGGGGATTATATTAATCATCCTGTTTTCTTTATGTTTTCAGCGCTTTCTCACTATCCTTTTTGCCTACATATATATACATCATGAAGTTCACTCAGTGTGATAAAAATTAATTCTGAACATTTATTTTAAGTACTATGTATATATGTGGGCAGCTGACAGAGAGAGGAACATTGCAAATTTCGGTCCAAAATAATTATTATAATACCTTTGTTTCCTATGTCTTGTGGAAGGTTCTTCAAAAAAGTTTTACTTGCACTTGCTATCAGTTTGGACTTTATAAGAGTCTGTATTTGCCTTAACAATCTGGTATTACCTACACCTATTTGTTTTACATCGCATGAAGATTTGAAATTTCAAATAGCACCATTGTGCTTATTTTTGGTGCTAACACAGCGGCTTTTTCGCTGTGCATAGATGCCTCGTGTGATTGGCTCACCCATGAGCATTACTATTTCTTCAACAAAGGATATTTAAAGGATGAAGCAAATTAGATAATAGAAGTAAATTGGAATGCAGTTTAAAATTATATTCTCTATCTGAATCATTAAAGACATTTTTTGGGGGGCGGAGCCAACTAACTAAGAGGAAAGACGTGCTTTAACAGAGCTCCTGAAGCCTGATTCCTAAAACTTCGATTTTTGAAGCCCTAAGTACCTATATCTTTTCCTTATCCTGTTCCTAGAATGGAGGTTTCCTGCATACACCTTACTTTTCTACTGAAAGACCTGCTGGAGAGAGCTGACAGCCAATTTCACAGCTTGAGGTCTATTTTTATGGAGCTGCGCAGCCAAGATGGTGTTGCTTCCTTACCCTACTCAGACACCCATGTGGCTGGTCAGATTGAGGATTCACAGCCTGCTCGACATTTTGCTGACCGACCACAAGAAAGGCAGTCCAGATGGGGTTCGACCAATGTTTTGCCTGGTTTTACTAGTGGGGACCCGGTACAATCACACACAGCTAATCCGCTTCACATGGCTGCCGATATTTTGCAACCAGTGGGATTTCCCCAGAACAAGGCTGTACGCCACCAGCTGCCCTTTCTTCCTCCTCATCTAAGCCTGATCAGGTCGCAACTACCTAAAAATCCCAAGACACCAGGCGAAATAGGGGACTACTAAGAGCAATCAGCGGATGACATATATCTGCCACTTGGGGTACTTAAGGAAGCAGAAGAGGGGCACAGGATGGCAAGTCAGACTACACAATATAAGATGTTAGGACAAATATGTCTTCCTGAGCAGCGCAGTGCCCTACAGCCCTCCGCCATTAACACGGATCCTAAACAGCAATAAGGGCACTCTTTACATAAGCAGGAATATGGCCCAGCAAAAGCTCCAGTGCGGCGGTTCACCAAAAGGAAATTGGCTTTTCACAGAGGGGGCCTGATTCATTCGATTCCCCGCAGCTATCATTCCCATCTACGAAGGTATTTAGACTTGTTTGGCTGCCCTGCTTACAACTGTTTTTGTATGAAAGAAGGCATCGGCTGAGATATCTGAAGCTGCGGGACTGATTTAAGGGCTTAGCTAGATGATCGTTTGACTACCCACAAGCCGTTTGTTAAAATATGAACTGCTCTGGTTACTACTAATACCTGCTTCTCTTGTATTGGGACGTTTTGTTGTATACAAGGGGGACTAAATGTTTTATATCACTGGTTCACTGTTATGCTCTCCTGAAGGGCTTAGTTTACTTTCAATAGAATGCAAGATTATGTGATCTGATTAGATCTGTAGAAGCTATGTCTCCCCATGCTGTTTTTCTCTGCCCATACTATATTTATAAGAATTGTCTACTGTATGCTGTGCATAACGGGAAACTAGAGAAATTTTATGTCTGCTCTCTAGACTAAATATTACAAAATTTGGTTTAACTAATACTTTTAGGTGATACCGTATTACTACCTTCATTTTTATAGCGGTAAGGAGACATCTAGATACTATCTAGCTAATGTTAGTTTAATTAAAGATGCACTTCCTAATGGAAAATTTAAACATAGGTCCTTATAGGTCTATAACATAGGGAGTTCCCTTAGCTACAGCAGTAGTCTTTTTTATAGTATTAAGCTCCTTAAGACTTCCTATTGAGAATTTAGTTTTATTCCCTAATCAGGGCACCTTACTTTCGTATTAGTTTTAATGACCAAACTAATCTTTTAGCTAAAGTGATTAAACAACAGTTTATTGTGGTTATATTACTGTTCTACATCAATGTTAATCCCATCCATATAACTCGTATTCATGCTTTCTGTTATTTACTAATATGATATCATATAGCTCCTATTGCATTCCCCAATAGTAAGGTATACCTCTAGGTTCATATTGTCACTAGCTATTTCTATATCCTGGCTCTTTACCCCGGTCATACAAAGCATGTGCTCCCTTTGAGAGCAGCTTTCATGTTCTCTAGGATAATGTATGTTTTACACTATTAGAATTTCCATTCCTTACAGAGCCCTAACGCTTGCATGTACATGCATTATAAAGAGTATCTCTCTTTAGACAGATATCACACAAACAGACATTCACCCAGCTTATTGTTTATCATATTCTTACCTATATACATTTAAGGTTTATGATTATTACATACTTGTTTCCTTTCTATATCTGGTATGGTTATACCAACCCCATAGATGTATAGGGACAAAGCTCATTATAATCCACCCTACTCACTGTTAAATATTTTATATCTCAGTTATGGTTTGTTATTAGCTTATACGTAGGGGATACATGGCTTTCCATATTTATGTTGTTTTTTGGATCATGACATGTATAGTTAGCTATTGCACGCAGTCTATGAATATTACTATGCAAATGACTCCTTGAAAAGGTGATATCTGGATATGGGCACATATCATGGATTGCAAGATCTCTGTAAACCTATTTTTTGTACCACCTTACCACTAACATGTATATTTCCTTTAAGGATTGTCCCTTTATGGTTCTTCGCCTCTATCCTATACTCTCTATTATCTCCTAGTACCAGAATACTTATATAAATCCTAATCTAGCTACAACCCTATCCCCGTCCCTAAGATTTCCATTACTTTGACTCTAGGCTAGTTGTAGCATAATCCCAGGAAGGTTGTTTCCTGACTAATAACTCCCCTACATACTCTCCATACCATCCTACTCCTATACATACTAGATAACCCACAGTGTATATTGGCTTACTATAAATAATTTCTTCAGGAAGATACCCCAAAAGCTTTATACTCAGATAAGATTTAAGCTCCTACAGCCCTCCCAGATTCACATCTCATATAATCCTTCCTGATTTTTATGCACCTCCTTCCATTCTGCAAGCATTATGGACTCATGGTGCCGTGTATAATAAAAAATATCGCCTACGGTCGGGGCAATAAGACATTTTACTATACTTGCAAATTAGTGCCAATTATATACTGTGACTGTCTGCTTTGAGAGTTATAATTTACTTCTGGTTTTCAGGGTGCCGCCTGTCATTTAGCTTTTGTTACACATCTCTCTTTATCATAGTTAAAAGGTTTGGTTTGAATTTGTTTGAATCTATTAATGTACATAACTGTTTCAGCCTAGTTAAATTCACCTTCTTATGACACATGGATATTTGATTAAACACCCATATATCAGGGCCTCAAATTACATTAGCATTAACTCCAAGTGAAGGTACCCTCCTCCACTTTATTACTGCCTTATATAGTAGCTCGGAGACGCACATATTTTATACTATGCAAACTACTACTCTATAATCTACCTGTCATGGGTATACTAAATAGTTTGTTTTGACCGCACCTAATTCTTTTGGTATCTTATAAGGCTCCGCCCCTCCCATCCCCGCCCCCATCCCAATTAGAGCTGCTCTTGCCCGCTGAACTCCCTATCCCCCTTCACGCTAATTTGATCCAAAAGTGATCAAATGCCAACTAACTCTCACTTGTCCCAATTTCTCTTTCATTTTTTCATATTGCATAACTGTATAAACGGCAAGGTCGAGACCCCACTTATTTCTATAATATAAAAATGAGGTATCATTACTATTTGTTGGTATACTGGTTACAAATGTCTTCTAATTTAACTATCGCTCATTAGATATTTGCTGTAAACTTCTCTAACTACAATACTTGTAAAACCAATACCAGACACAGCCTTATATTACATATTCATTGTCTTGATATTCCTACAGGGACGCACAGACTCTATACCCAGATATGTTAAATCTCTGCTTCTTGGTTGTGTTCTTGGGTGCACCTTGCATGTTTTTATGTTATATGTTTATTGTCTCTGAATGAATCTTTGCTGAAATTCTTCTAACAACCTCAATAAAAAAATATATATAAAAAAAAAAGAAAAAGAACATTTTTGGGTTTCATGTCCATTTTACGTTGAACAAAATGCTGCTAAATGTGCTACTTAGAATATGATATAATAATATCAAATGAGGTATGTTTGTTACCTCATATAAGGGTTGATAAAAATGTACTGTTTCATAATTATCGGCATGTTAACAGCTGTGAACACAACCCCATGTATTAAAAGGCGGGCGGACAGCTTCTGAACTTGCAGAGCTGTCTGCACGCCTTCACTGTATAAGGGCATGGTCTGTATGTATCATTACACACTCTGATGAGTTGGTTTTAGCCACAAATTTTAGCATTATTGTCTTGGATAAATAACTATGTGCAAGTCCTGTTTTTCTGATCATGGTCCAAATTCTCAATACTTTAAGGACCACTAAATACAGTAGAAAAACCTATCCAGTAAATGCATAATAAAATTTAATGCAAAACGCACTTTTACATAAGTAGATTTTCTCACAAATGTTAAAGTTAGTTCTATTTTCCCTCCCACTACATCATATGACAGCCAACAGCCGATCACAAAATGCATATAAGTATATTCTGTGTATTCTTGCACATGCTCAGTAGTATCCGGTGCCTCAAAAAGTGTGCACTGGAAAGTTGTTTAAAATTGTGTGCTCTGCCTAAATCATGAATGTTTATTTTTCTTTAAAGACACATATAGGGCTAGATTTACGAGTGCAGAGCAAGTTTGTGCTCCCTTGAGTGCTTGATCTGCACTCAACTTTTTTTACCATTGTGCACCCAGTTGCGCACCTATTACAGGTTGCAAGTAAAATGTTTGCTCTCTTGCATTCTTGTGCAGGAATAAAACTTTGTGACGTTGCGAACGCAGGATCGTATTCCTCTGTTGACTTTAATTGAGCCTTTTTTGAACAAAAAGAAATTACAACCACCAAGTCGCTCAAACACGAGTGCAGGATTGCAATGAGATATATGTATGTATTTCTATACATATGTGTATCTGTATTTATACGTGTGTATATGTCTGTAAATACATATATATATATATACACATATAAATACAGATATACACATATAAATACATATATACACATATAAATACAGATATGCACATATAAATACAGATATACACATATAAATACAGATATGCACATATAAATACAGATATACACATATAAATACAGATATACAGATATAAATACAGATATGCACATATAAATACATATATACACATATAAATACAGATATGCACATATAAATACAGATATACACATATAAATACATATATACACATATAAATACAGATATGCACATATAAATACAGATATACACATATAAATACAGATATACATATCTATAGAAATACATGCATATATATCTATATACATACATATATTTATGCATGTGTTCCTAGGGATCCCTATGTAAAAGCACTTTTGACCTATTTTTTCCCAACACCTGACAAGTCATATCTTTGAGCCCTTATAACTTTTTATTACAATTAAAAATACATATTTATGTTAGTGTTATTATGAGTGTAACTGTACTTTTAAATGTATTTTTGTGGTGTTTTGTGACACCTTTTTAACTCAGGTAACACAACCAGAACTGTGAAGTCACGGTAATGATTCTGGCATAAAAAATGATTGCGCTCATATGTTCGCATTTACTTTCAACTTGTAATATGGGCAAAATTTTTCATGTGTGCAAATGGCCACAAAAACCTGATATTGTTTGCGTGCAAACTATAGCCCACGACTTGTAATCTAGCCCTTAGCGGGACATTTTTCACTTATCACATTTAACAGGTAAATAGATTTGATAAACACAGACAGCACTTTGTTACATTATTATTAAGTACCCAAAAAGATTTTGAATGTAACATTGGTTTTATCATTTGACTTTTTATTCCTATGTTTAAAAAAAACTACTTAAACTTGAAGTTTACCACAGAGTATAATAATCATCAGCTTAACTTCTTGGATGTGACAATTAAGTAGGATAGAAACTTACATCAATTCTCTGTTGAACCATATCATAAACCCACTTTAGGTAATACTAACTAGAATTATCAATCATGTCACCCACCACATTTAAGTCAATCCCCAAATGCCAACTCATTAGGGTAAAATGCAATTGCTCCAATGTGAAGGTGTGTGAAAAATCTGCAAAAGAGAGTATGGGGTTGATTTAACAAGTATCAAGCGGACTTGATTCTCTATAGCCAACCATGTCTGCTGGACATCGCTAAATGCAGACAGCATACACTGCTCACTGGCGGCCAATCAACTTCTAGCAGGGGATGTCAGTAATTCCAATTGGATCTGATTGGGATGAATTCAATCCGCCTCTTGATAAATGGAACCCTATGAATAGGCTTTTGGAATGAGGTTACAATTGTGAGGAGGTTAGGGAGAATGGGAATTAGAATGCAGGAATAGATACACTTAATTACATAAGTCTTTTAAAATGCTTTACTGTATGAGCAGCAAAAAAACAATTAGTAGTTTAAATTGAAGAACACACAAATAGCAAGCATTTATATAGGCTCAAGGGTAAACAATAGAGTCCTGTTCATTGTGTGAAGCAATAACAAAGTCTAGTGGATTCAAATGCACAAGTAGTGCAGTTGCAGTATACTGTTGGAGAACTTGCCATAGGATACCAAGCAGGTACAGGAGATTCAACAGGTTCAAAGCAGACAGAGAAGACTTAACAGGCATGGAATACCCAGCAGGTACAGTTGGTAAAGCTGTCACAGGATATTAGGTAGGTACAACAGGCACAACTGGTTTAGGGAAAGTGGACCCTGGTATTAAAGACACAAGAGACTCAGCAGACACAGGATACCCAGTGTGTATTGTTGGTGAGGATGTCACAAGATACCAGGTAGGTACAGTAGGCACTCTACTACAGACAGCTGCCTTCTCTCTTCTTAACAAAGCTTAAGGTACCACTCTCAAATGTGTGTAAGTTTGATCCAATACTCGATGAGCAAGATCAACTACATTTGAGAGCATAAAGTGAATAGACTAAGCTCCAATAGACATACTGGTGATATACAATACCATCGTTGCTTACTGAGCCTATATATATATTTGCTCTCACGGGACAATTTACTCTGATCATTTTTATTCTGATCATTGTTTATATTTAACCCTTTTAGACTATTTTCTTTTGCACGTTTATCCCTATTATTTTAATACTGGACGTCCAGATTCTATATTTGAATGTTTTATTATTCAGTGTTTTATTATTCAGTGTTTTATTATCGAGTGCTATATTTACATCACTGAGGCCATCTCTTATCCACGTGTGTATTTAGGAATAGGGAATCGTTCTGCTTGACATTGTACCTCTCTATTGTAATCTGCTTGTTTGAGCTAGTCTTTAGAGTTAGGTTTTACTGCCCTGCATTCCCCTTCCCTTTAAATTTTATATTGTAATTGTGCTTGATATTTTAGACATTGTTCTTTATCAATTGTATTTATTTATTTACTAATATTAAATTCTTGATATCTTTTCTTGAGTGCTGTATCATTTTAAGCAATCTCTTAGAAGCCCCTTAATATATCTTTATTATCTCTTGCTCATATATATATATATATATATATATATATATATATATATTGTATTATTTATTCGTATTTTCATATAAATATAGATCTATCCTAGCTGTAAGCGCCAATACTTCCACTTTTCTGTAGCCACACACCCAAGGGATTTCTTGAGAGGGTCCCTACTTGTATTTGGCTTTAGGTTATAACTAGCGCTGATTCTTCCCCTACTCCAAAACTGTCTGACTCTCTTTTGAATCTAGCTGCTTTTTATACAGATCATTGGTATAATTAACCATTTTCCTAAAGGGAAATATTTATTATCTTATAGATACACATCACTATGGATCTTTTTAGTACAAGAAACAGTATCTTACTTGAATTGGATAACGCAGACATAAACACAGAAATAGAAACTGCACAAAATACAAATATTAGTACAAAAGAGCTAATGAAGGAACTTGAAAAACTACTAATTAAAGAACTAAAACAAAAAACAGAGATGAACTATCTAGAGAAATATATAGCCCTTAACATAGTCCCAAGGGGATTAAGATTAGAGAAAAAATGTACATTTGAACTCAACGATATCCTACAAGAGGAATGGTTTACCTCTCTAGAAAAAGCATCATTTACACTCATCAACATTATTAAGAAGGCTAGAAATATAAGCCTAACAGAAATAGATAGAAGAGTAAATGAGATAAAAGAGAGCCTGGAGAGTAGAAAAGACTCTGACACATTTAAAGAAAAACAGACAGAAATAATAAAATCTCTAAAAAAGACTAATACTGAATTACAAATAATAAAAAAGAAAAAACTGAAAAGAGATAAAGATGACTATGCAATGGGTAATATAGAAAATGAAATAGATAAAGATACACTACCCCAACAGAGGAATAGCAACCTGGCACAAAACAGAATGCAAAAACAAACTTATAACGAAATATCCATTAATCAAAACACACCAAATAACTATAGGAGACAGGAAGACTATAGACATAGAAATAAATCAACACATAATACACCCAACATACAAAGGAGAGAGAATCACTACGAGGGAGAATATAGATGGCAAGAGGCACCACGTAGGAGATATGATTATGACGCGAATAATAGACAAAGACAGTATCACTACTCTGAAAGAGAGTATGCAAATCAAACAATGAATAACCCTAGATTCGACATAGAGTATCATAATCATTACCAAAGTTACTCTAACCAAAATTGGAGAAACGAGAGAAATAAAGAAAGACCACACACTGATAGGCAACATAACTCAATTTACAAGAATGATAAGAATTGGAGAATACCTCTGAGAAACAGATTCCAACCATTATCACATAAACCAGGCAATGACCATCAAATAGAAAGAACTGAAATAGCCCAAGGGGCTCATTTTTTAGGGGACAACCCAAGGGCAGAAAATGCCAGGGGCACCATTATAGAAAAAGTCCAACTAGCTCCACTAATGGGTCAAAGAAAAAGAATGTTAGAGGAAAGAGAGGAGGAAGGAGGAGAAATAATAAAGAGGCCCAGAGAGAGAAGGGAGATGTGGTAGAACCAAAGAATCATGGAATTTTTAATATTAGCAAAACAGAACTAAGTAATGAGGAAAATAAAGTACTAGGACGTGGTCTATCGTTTGCACCCACGTCTCAATTAAATAAATTTGAAACCCTCATAAACGTAACACAATTTGTAAGGAAACTGACACTAAAAAGATACTTCCTTAAACACCCATTAGAATTTACCCCCAAACCACCAGCAATAACTACTGCAAAATATACTCACACTGAACTAAAACCGAAATCCAAATTCTACCCCACACAAGACAAGGGTAAAAATATAGAACTATTCGAAACACTAGTACAGAAAGACCTTGAAAAATATAAAAATAATAGAAAACTACCCCAGAATCTGACAAAATCTGAAAATGCTACTCTACAAAAGTTAAAGAAGAACAAAGATATTATTATAAAACCAGCAGACAAAGGGGGAGGAGTGGTGATAATGGATAAGAGCTACTATGTACAAGAGGCAGAAAGACTATTAAAAGATATATCAACCTACAAAGAACTTAAAAGAGATCCTACCAGGGTAGACCAAATTCTTTTGAAAATGCATTTAGACGCTGCAAAAGAGAAGGGCATTCTGAACACGAAAGAATATAACTATATATACCCAGAATTCCCCAAAATACCAATTTTCTACTTTCTACCTAAAATACATAAAGATCTCAAACAACCTCCCGGTCGCCCAATAATCTCAGGTATTCAATCACTTACTTCTAATTTATCACAGTACATAGACAGATTTCTCCAAAAATACGTCAAAAAACTACCATCTTTTCTAAAAGACTCAACCCAAGTCCTACAATTACTAGATAACCTAAAAATAGAGGGTGATATATTACTGGCTACGTGTGATGTAACATCACTGTACACCAATATTGCACACGATCTAGGCATTAAAGCAGTCTCCAACTTTCTATCAAAAGATGACACTATCGATAAAGAACAAAGAGAGTTTATCTTAGAAAGCATTAGATTTATCCTGGTGAATAATACTTTCTCCTTCAATCAAAAAATGTATGTGCAAATAAAAGGCACTGCAATGGGCACCAGGTTTGCGCCAAGCTATGCGAACCTATTTATGGGAGACTGGGAATCAGATTTCCTAGGTTCGAATAGCTTGGCGAAAAACCTGGTGTCCTATAAAAGATACATAGATGATATTCTTATATTGTGGAAAGGGAATGATACTACACTAACTGAATTCTTTTCAGCTATGAACACAAACAATAGAGGGTTACATTTCACATATGAAATAAGCAAAGAAAGGGTCTCATTTCTTGACCTTGATATAACAGTAGAAACAGATAAATTTACCACTAAAACATTTTTCAAAAAAGTGGACGCTAATAATTTTATACATGCGGATAGCTGCCATCTGTCCAAATGGAAAACCAATATCCCTAGAGCACAGTTCTTAAGAATAAGAAAGAATTGTTCAAACATATTAGATTACGAAGAACAGGCACAAATCCTGAGCAAAAAAGGCTATGAAGATAAGCTAATAGAGGTAAATTATGAAGAAGTTAAACACATAGATAGAGCAACACTACTTACATATAAAGACAAAACTAATCTTGAAATACAACCAATAGATGAAATATCAGTTCCATTTATCACAAATTTTAATGGAGAACACAAAAAGATAGAAAAAATAATCAAGAAACACTGGCATCATGTGAGAGAAGATCCAATCATAGGGGATAAAATCTCCCTAAATCCAAAATTTATATACAGGAAATCTAGAAACCTAAAAACACTACTAGCGCCAAGTGAATTTAAGACAAACCCCCCCCCTAAAAGAACAGGATCTTTTAGGGAACACACTAAAAGGTTTCTACCCCTGTCACTGCTGCAGATCATGTAACTACAGCAATAAAATAAAACAGTACTCTTCCACACAAACGGGTGAAGTATTTCCCATTACAGATACAATACGATGCACTGATAAAGGGATCATCTATTTAATACAGTGTAGCTGTAAAAAACAGTACCTAGGTGAGACCTCAAGAACATTAAGGGAAAGAATAAGGGAACACCTGTGCATAATAGAAAAGGGAAAGATGGACACACATCTGTATAGTCACTTTAGGAATGTCCACAACAATAAACTTAAAGATTTCTCTTTTTGGGGAATAATGAAAGTTAAACGCGACTGGAGAGGGGGAAATTACGAGACTAAACTACTCAAAAGAGAGGCTGAGCTAATATACAATATGAAAACTTTACGCCCCCTGGGTTTAAACTCAGAACTGGATCTAAGCCCATTTATGTATGATTAAAGAAATTTGGAAAAAAAATTTGAAGGTTTTTTGTAAAAAAAATAAAAATAAAAAAAATAATTTTTAAAAATTTTTTAATTTTTTTTTAAAAATATTATCCTTTTCAACCTTTGTTTTTTAATTTTAATAATTTCATCTTTTTAGAGTAAAATATACTGAGTCTAACTATATCTCTTACACTAATATTAATCTATGATAATTATCCAAATGTCTATAATTTATATACATATGGAGAATGTTGTATAACCTATGCAGTATATGTCTGTAAAATCACTACTGATGAGATCCAAAGGATACCACCTTAAATATCCCTAAGAAATTGAACTATAATCTATTGCATAGAACGAAAAATTACCACCTTAAATATCACCTGGTAATTGATTCACACACCCACAGGACTTTTGACCAATGAGACACCTATGAGGTGTATATTAAGGAGCCCTAGAAGACAGGTGAACACTTCTTGAAAAAGCCCCAGGAAGGGGAGAAACGCGTTGAAGTTGTTTACTACCATCCACCTTGAGACATTCACATCACCCTCTATTTCTATCTAAAAGAGGAGTGGTGCTACTTTCCATTAAGAAGAGTTCACCCTCAGCTGTAAGCCTGGAAGGAGGAACTTCCAACACACCAATTCTGAATATACCGACTTAGCTTTCACTGAAAGCAGAGAGTGCGCGGACACCGGTAAAAACAGCTGATACGGCTACACGTTACCTGACAGCTGACACAACATCACGTGACCGGCCGTGCAGAAACAGAAGACGCCAGCAAAGCCTAAACTGGCTACTGGATACACTGCTCTTGTGATTTTGAAGAGGCGGTTATCGGACACAGACCGACTACTGAATAGAGACAGAAAAGATCGATCCACTCTACTACAGACAGCTGCCTTCTCTCTTCTTAACAAAGCTTAAGGTACCACTCTCAAATGTGTGTAAGTTTGATCCAATACTCGATGAGCAAGATCAACTACATTTGAGAGCATAAAGTGAATAGACTAAGCTCCAATAGACATACTGGTGATATACAATACCATCGTTGCTTACTGAGCCTATATATATATTTGCTCTCACGGGACAATTTACTCTGATCATTTTTATTCTGATCATTGTTTATATTTAACCCTTTTAGACTATTTTCTTTTGCACGTTTATCCCTATTATTTTAATACTGGACGTCCAGATTCTATATTTGAATGTTTTATTATTCAGTGTTTTATTATTCAGTGTTTTATTATCGAGTGCTATATTTACATCACTGAGGCCATCTCTTATCCACGTGTGTATTTAGGAATAGGGAATCGTTCTGCTTGACACTGTACCTCTCTATTGTAATCTGCTTGTTTGAGCTAGTCTTTAGAGTTAGGTTTTACTGCCCTGCATACCCCTTCCCTTTAAATTTTATATTGTAATTGTGCTTGGTATTTTAGACATTGTTCTTTATCAATTGTATTTATTTATTTACTAATATTAAATTCTTGATATCTTTTCTTGAGTGCTGTATCATTTTAAGCAATCTCTTAGAAGCCCCTTAATATATCTTTATTATCTCTTGCTCATATATATATATATATATATATATATATATATATATATTGTATTATTTATTCGTATTTTCATATAAATATAGATCTATCCTAGCTGTAAGCGCCAATACTTCCACTTTTCTGTAGGTACAGTAGGCACAGCTGGTTTGAGGAAAGCTATACCTATTATAGCAGACATAGGAGACTTAGCAGGCACAGGATACCCAGTGTGTATTGTTGGTGAGGATGTCACAAGATACCAGGTAGGTACAGTAGGCACAGCTGGTTTGAGGAAAGCTATACCTATTATAGCAGACATAGGAGACTTAGCAGGCACAGGATACCCAGCGAGGACTGTAAGTGAGACTGTCATGGAATACCAGATAGGTACAGTAAGCACAGCTGGTTTAAGGAAAGCTGTCACAGGTATAGCAGACACAAGAGACTCAGCAGGCAAAGGATACCTAGCGGTTACTGTTAGTGAGACTGTCACAGGATACCAGGTAGGTACAGCAAGCACAGTTGGTTTGGGGAAAGCTGTAGCTGGTATAGCAGGCACAGGAGACTAAGCAGACACAGGTACAAGGTAATTATGCTCCAGCTTCAGAAACAAGGAGAGCATATGCAAGTACTAGGTAAGAATGCTTGGCTTTCAGGAACAAGGTGCTTCACCAAACTCAGGAACAAAGATGTTACCACAATTTTAGAAAATGCCAAGAAACAGGTTGATCAAGTACCTTGCACAAATGTGCTAACATATAAACTAAAAGGCAGGGATAATCAGACAAATAGGTTTGCAAAATGACCACTTTGTGTTACATTATATAGTAAAGAATTTAATCAAATATGTGGTCCTCTACAACCATATCTTCCTATTTTGCATAGTGACCCAATTCTTTCTAAAGTGGTACAAGATGGGTGCAAATTTGTCTCTAGAAAATCTAGGACACTCAGGAATATATTGTTTCCATTAATGTTACCCAAAGTTCAGCAAACCACTTGGCTTAGACAAAGAAAAAGATGCTACAGATGCTGTGCTTCCAGATGCAAAATATGTACACATATCTTACAGGGTGATACATTTCAATATCAGGTTCTAGATAAAGAATATAATGTTAGATATTACATGTAGTATATTTACTCACCTGTATGGGTTGTAAAAAACAGTACACAGGAAGAACCAAATAAGCATTTAGAGATAGATTTTTAGAACAAATTAGGTCCATTGATGTTCCTGAATCCAAGGTTCCAATTCCAGGCACTTTCAAAATAATCATAATTCAGATAGTTATCTTTTGAGGGTACAGGGATTTTAATTGTATCCCTAAGTACCTATGAGGTGGAAATAGGGAAGCTAATTTAGATGACAGATAAGTGTTTTGGACTTTTACATTTTAAAACTAGAGTAACATTTGGTTTAAATTAACATATTTATTAAACATTTAAAAAAAATTGTTCCCTTCATTTTGTGGATACTGTCATTTGACATTTTTTACAGTTTAAATTATCTGATAAATAAGATATCTTTTACCAGACTAATGTATCAACTTGTTATTGTTTTTTTACTATACCAGGGTTTGGGGTTAAATGTGTTTACTGAAAATAAATGTACTGATTGGTTGATTACTATTACAAATCGTTGTAACCTTATCCCTATCAATTTGTCATTGAACAAGTGCCCCTGCATCATTAAACGCGTCACAATCTTATGTTAGAGGGCAGCAAATTCAGGAAAATTATGAAGAAGTATTTTGTTACAGAAAGAGTGGGGGATTCATGGAATAAACTTCTAAAAGAGGTTGTAAACACGAGGACTGTAAAATAATTAAAAAATGCTTGGGACATGCATAAGAAAACCATAACATGTAATACTGTTAGACTTGATGGACCTTTTTGGTTCTTATCTACCATCAAATTCTATGTTTCTATGTGGTGAGGGTATCAGGTCCCCCTATTACCTTGATCTTATTTTTGTATCTGATGGTGTCTTGTATACTATAAACGCCTATAAATCCCGATTGCCGGATCTTACATGTGAACACTAGTTTTGTGCATGGGCAAATCATACTGAAAGTATCCCCCCATACGGGATAACATTAGAAAGCATTGTCACCAATCAGATACAAAAGCTTCCTGCTTAATCAATTAAAGGTTAAAACAAAAATAATAATAAGCACTTTTACATGAAAGTTAGCAAAATTGACAAACCAACAAACACTCATGCTCACTATACTGATCATATCCCTGTTCAAATTCCTTAAAAGACACACAAATCTCTGTAATTGATTACTTGCACATGTGTTCTTCATGCTATTAAAGGTGATTAATCAACATATAGGCCCTTCAACCAAGTGATATAATCGCTATAACCCTGAAATCGTAATTTTGTTTGTTATTAATTGGTTGCATTCCACTTTTAATTACAACATTAGGACATTAAAGGTATATGAAACCCAAATGTTTCTTTCATGATTCAGATAGAGGATACAATTTTAAACAACTTTCCAATTTACTTTAATTATCAAATTTGCTTTGTTCTCTTGGTATTGCTTGTTAAAGGACTAGCAATGCACTACTAGTAGCTAGGAATTTATGTGCAGCTACCAATTAGCAGCTAGCTGTTAGTAATGCAGTAATGCATTGCTGCTATTGAGCCTAGGTATTATTTTTAACAAAGGATACCAATAGAACAATGCAAATTAGATAACAGAAGTAAACTAGAAAGTTGTTTAAAAGTGTATGCTTTATCTGAATCATGAAAGAATGATTGGGGTTGTATGTCCCTTTAAGGATTCAAATAACTATTTTGTGTTGCTTTCAAGAGGTAATAATTTTGATCTTTCGATATTAGTGGGAGCAGCATTTTGGTATTTTTATCACTAGAAAATCATCATCTGCTAAAATCAAGTGCAAGACTGTGATCATACCGATTACTGGGGGGGAAAAGTATCTGAGCGTATTTTATTCTGATCCTCTTTCTTGTGCCTACTTAAGCTGTTTAGTTAACCTTAGGCATTAATCACACATTTTAATTCTTAAAATAATGTTTCATTATACACAATGAAACAACGTTAACTAACCCTCATATTACAAGCTGAAAGTAAACGTGACCGCAAGAGTACAAACTTAATTTGTGCTTATCAGGTTAGGACTAAATAAAAAGTTGTACCAAACACAACTTATATACATTAAAATAAAGTGTTGCAGTCATATATACACTATCTTATAATAATTATTCACATAAGTATTAAAAAAGTTATAATGGTTAAAAGGTATAAGTTATATGACAAGGTGTTTGAATGGAAAGGGCAATTTTGTATATATACATACATGTAGATTTCTAAATATGTGTATGTATGTATATATGCATATGTATATATGTGTATTTATGTTTATATGTGTCTATTTGTATGTAAAACACATGGATACACATATACATAAACAAAACAGTATAGGTGCACTCCTACAAACGACAGTTCAAGAAACCAGGGTGCCAGAATAATATTAATATCATGAACAAAGAATCTGCACTCACTGGATTTAAAGTAAAGATATTTCTTATTTATACCAAAGTGATGTTTCGGGCCATTCACCCTGTCATCAGACCAACAAGTGAAGCAAACAAACATTTCATATATAGAGCAATAGATACAACCCCATGTGTGAACAAAAACGCCAAAATGGTTGCCCTGGCAACCCCCATAGTGTTTAATAAACAAATACAACATTATAGTGTCCAAAAAAGACTCTATGTCAAATCAACATATAGGGCTCCATGTACTAAGCCGTCAATTCATCCGTCATTTTAGACGCGGCTAAACTCGCTGTTACTCACCGCGGGCGAAATGGTGTCCGCTGTTGCTATGTACTAATAATCCCACAATAAATAGACACGTCTAGCCCGCCGCGAGCAGTGGCGGAATATTAATAAATTTGACGCCTCGCTCGCCGCGACTAAGCTGATATACTTAACTTTCAGTTGAATTGTCTGGCCAATTGTTAACACGTGACATGTAAGGTGTCATGAACGTCATAGTAGTCGCGGGAATAGAATTTTGCTCCTATAAATGTACAACTTTTCTAAACAACTTTATTATTGTTCCAAAATTTTTGGAGAGTAATTACAGAGCGCTCTTTTTTGTGATCTTTATTTACAAATTCGATATGGCTTCATCTGGATCTGAAACCGCTTCAAAATCTAAGAATCCTCACTTTTCTCATCAGCAAAACGTCGTTTTGATTGACATGATTATTGACTCTTATGATTATTTGTTTGGATGTCGTGTCAAACAGACAAATTTTTCTAGGAAATGAACAATGTAAGTACAATGCTGATATTACTGCCTTTTATATATGTCTAGACTGGCGTCTAGAGTGACTTTCCTATTGTTTTGTACCTTGCCCGCCACCTAAAAGGTGGCGAGGCAAAAATAACGAGGTGGGGGCGGAGATTGACGCGAGCGGACAAATAGATTTTTTAGTACATTCGTTTTTGGCGAGTTGGTGGTCAAATGTGTCTAATTACAGTAAAAAATGGAGAGGTAGCGAGGTTTGGCGGATAAGTACGCTCACAATTTTAAAGATGCGAGTTTTAACATAATTGACAGCTTTGTACATATCAGTTTGCGAGTTTTGACGCGAGATTTGTTGCGGGTAGCTCGCTGACTGCTTAGTACATGGAGCCCATAGTGTATCTAATAAATTATTCCAAGTGTATTGTGAGAGAATAATAGATCAGGTACAATATAGACCACAAACATTTCTTAGTTATTTAGTATAATAAGCATCACAGGCCATCTCATAACAGCACATATTACATTTTTAAAAACATATTGCTTTAATCAATACTCTGAGCGTGCTACCTGATTTATGCCATCTGGTTTGTATAGTAAACCGGGTTTACTTTTGCACATTATATGCATCCTACAGGGGCTGTCAGAGAATGTCTTTGCCCAATCAAATAGGAAATAAAAGGCAATCAAACACAAACTGGTTTTACCAATGTACGTGTAGAATGTATAGTCGCTATTATTACCTTAGCTGGTGTGTAGTCAAAATTACAGGCATGGGTGCATAAACGTATGCTGGGGTGTGTGGGTGTGTCATATACTTAGGAGCCCTTTCCACTCAAATACCTAAAAACATGAAAAAATATTTTTATTCAATTTTAATATCTTATAATGTGTTTTACTGTGTATGTGCTGTAAATATTTTACATTCAAATGTTCTTCACATAGAGGAAAATGTTCCATGTGTTTTTAAATATATATTCCTAACTATATATCTGTATGTACCTATATATCACTATACTAGTCATGGGGTGTAAAGCTACTAGCCCAGAGGGAAAAAGTTACTAGTCCATGCAATGCTAAAGATTAGTAAAGGTCAACATTCTAAGTAGTCTGCTGCAATTTTTTAAATGCCTGGGACTAGTGAACCACTGAAAATGTCAATGCCAAGTCATGCCTCTCTCTCTCTCTCTCTCTCTCTCTCTCTCTCTATATATATATATATATATATATATATATATATATATATATATATATATATATAAGGTTCATTTCTGAGCCGGAAAAAAGCCTCTCTGGATGTTACAGATCCAATCTGGACTGGTATCAAATATTTGTATTTGTATATCGCTATCAGAACTCTGCACTGGTTTGTGTGCTGTTTTAATACCTCCTATAACTGAGGTTGAAATTTGTGAATGGGCATTTTTTTGATGTGATTGTTTGTTTTTAATTATAATAAAAACGGTATAACACTATTAGCCCCATGTTGGCTTTGTGTTTCATTACATATTGAGTCCACCGACGCCTGGAAGTTTTAGGATAACCATATCTGAGAGCGTTTGGAAGTTTCTACAGCTACACCTGAGGGGTATATACTACCAGTTTTGGATCCATACTCTGGGAGGCTATCAATCAAATACGATCTACTTACCTCATATTGATTGAGGTTATTGAAAGTAAGTGCAAATCCAAGGTTCAGACATCCTTTCTTCTGGAAGTGCCCCCGAGATTCAACATTATATTATACTTATACATATATTTAATTTTATATACACGGTTAGCTAATATACAATATATATTCATATATATTTTTTATTGGGACTATTCAATTTTAAAAACAAGAGGCAATATCTCTATGAAGAATTTTATAAATGTATTTAAGGAAATCAATTGTATGACATAACCTTTTCTTTTGCTACAGGTAGTTTAATTCAATGTAAATTTGGTTGTATCACATATATATTTCATAATTTGTATCATCATTAGTATGAATGAGTGTTCACTTTTCTAGATAGCTAGGCTATAGGAGTCATATATAGCGCCATCATAAATCTTTTCTACACTATCTTTATTGGATAAGTCAGGGGGGACTTATCTTTTTCTCTTGAGACCGGCTGCTTAATACGTCCTGTAAGTGTGGTATATATATATATATATAATTACTATATATACATATTATACAGGATTTGAAACTCTGCAGGAGTGAGCACTTTTGGGGTTTGTCTGGTGGTGTTCTATACACCAAACAATCTAATATTTGTTCTTTATATATAAATGTGTGTATGTATATATATAAAAAATTGAAAAAGAGTTCATTTCCGAAAGTAGATAAAATAAAATAGTACTTATTAATCCATAGTAAAACACATGTTAGAAAAAGACAAACAGGTTTTTATGCATTTCGGCATCTGCCAAAACACGTAAACCCTGTTTGTCTTTTCTAACATGGTGTTTTTACTATTGATTAATAAAGTACTATTTTATTTCATCTACTTTCGAAATGAACTCTTTTTCAATTTTTATATGCCTGCTTAAAGAACGACAAGACCTTCTTTCCCTCCTCATTTCCCGTTTGTGAATCTTACCTGCAAGCTGGCAGTTTTTTTGTTCCCGGCAACCTCCGTTTACAGACCTGGTACAGCTACAACTAGACGAACAAGCACTCTGCAGATTGGCTCAAACCACACCCACGTGATCATTCCCGTCTTTGGCATTGATGAATGAAGTAGCACCGGAAGATTAACAGAGCCTAGTCACATAACGGATGCGGTGTGTGTTTGTCATACAGGTGCTGCGTAGGAAGCATCTCAGTTCCCGTGACCAAGAGAGTAAGGTGAGCAGGAGGAGTCTCATGGGCTCCGATCCGCTTTAGTGGATGCTCACCGAATAAGGATCGTTGGACGTGGGTGAGTGGTTTATTATTGTTATAAGAGCCTCAACTGTGAAAATAACTGTTTTCCGCTCATTATGTAGTACTGAAGGAGGAAAAGAGTGATCATTTATCAATATCCCTCATTCTATGTACTTTGCCTACGGGAGGTTGCTGCTGATGCATCAATACATTTTTTATGGTTGGAGTCTTTGGTTGTGTAAATCCTGAACCCTTTTTTACGCATATGCATATATATATATATATATATATATATATATACTTTACAAAAAATTAATCATATAAATATAGAAATATCTATTTAAAAATAAATAGAAAATGTTCTTCTATGTGAAGAACATTGGAATGCAAAATGTCTACCTTCAAGTTAGCACTGTATGTCTAACAAGGTTAGCACACAAACCATAAGTGGTTTTTTTTTTCCAGTTTGTATACTCCATTGAAGTTTATGGAGGGAAGAAGTTAGCACGGTTGCGATATCCGAACTCCTCAAGATAGCACGTGTCGGCTTTCTCTTGTATGCAAATATCTTACTTCAACTTGTAATATGCACGCTAACATTAACCGTTTAGCAATCTTAAGTATTAAAGTATTACATTTTGACTTTTTATGCACCTTTAGTGACATTAAAATAATTCCAAAATGCTTTTTGACTTTAAAGTATAAGTTCCCCCATAAAAAAGAGAGTGTGTATGATATTCCTGTGATTTGGCCAAAAAAAATAACAACCCTACTCACGCTCAAAACCCGTTCGCAAGTTCTCTTATTTTGCATACCCGATCGCATGTTCTCATATCCCCATACACGATCACATGTTCTCATATGCACATACCCGATCACATGTTCTCAATATGCACATACCCGATCACATGTTCTCAATCCGCATACACCGATCCCATATTCACATATCCGCATACCCGATCACAATGCTCTCATATGCACATACCCAATTACATATCACATATCCGCATACCCCAATCGCATGTTCTCATATCCCCATACCCGATCACATGTTTCTCATATGCACATACCCGATCACATGTTCTCATATGCACATACCCCGATCGCATGTTCTCATATCCCCATACCCCGATTGCATGTTTCTCATATCCCGCATACCCGATCACATGTTCTCATATCCGCATACCCGATCCCATAATTAACATATCCGCATACTCGATCGCATGTTCTCAGTATCCGCATACCCGATCGCATAGTTCTCATAGGCACATACCCTGATTGCATATTCACATATCCGCATACCCGATCGCATGTTCTCATCACCGCATACCCGATTTGCATATATCACATATGTGCATACCCGACTGCATATTTACCATATGCACATACCTGCCCGCATATTCACATATGCCCATACCCAAAATGAAAATATAATTATGTTCACATTCCAATGTTCTTCACATTGAAGAAGTATGCTCTATTTATTCATAAGTAACATATTTCTACATGAATCTGATTTTTTTTTTGTTGTACAATGCATATCTATATCTATATATACATGATATATATATTAGGTATAGGTATATACAGATATACATAGGAATATCTATTTATAATACATATGTGCCGAACATTTTGCATACAAAGAGAGAAGCGCTCTACCAGGAACGAACAACAGCTCAGTGGTTTGTTCTATGGCAATTTACCACCCGGAGGCAGCTTCTTTTAGACCAGTGTGCTTTTCACAGAAGAAAACTTTCCTGAAGTATATCAGTCTGATCCCGCCAAGTAAGGTCAGTCTAGCCCCGCAAATACCAGGCAATTCTCCTCTGAACAAGGAACCATGACAACCCCAAGACGATCGTTTCGGCCCTCCTATGGGGCCTCGTCAGTGAGGTGCAGCCACATTGCCTCTAAGCAATACTGGGCAAGGAGTCCACTGTCTGGGTTCCCCCCATCACCCATAGGGAGACCTTCCCCAGGGTTATAATAATTTGCATACAAAGAGAGAAGCGCTTTACCAGGAACGAACAACAGCTCAGTGGTTGTTCTATGGACGATTTACCACCCGAGGTAGCTTCTTTAGACCAGGTGGCTTTTCACAGAAGAAAACTTTCCTGAAGTATATCAGTCTGATCCCGCCAAGTAAGGTCAGTTCCAGCCCCCGAAATACCAGCAATTCATCCTCTGAACAAGGAACATGACAAACCCCAGAAGATCGTTTCGGCCTCCTATGGGCCTCGTCAGGTGAGCTGCAGCCACATTCCTCTAAGCACACTGGGCAAGGAGTCCACGTCTGGTTTCCCCCATCACCCATAGGGAGACTTCCCCCAGGGTTATAATAATTTGCATACAAAGAGAGAAGCGCTCTACCAGGGGAACGAACAACAGCTCAGTGGCTTGTTCGTATGGCGATTTACCACCCCGGAGGGCAGCATCTTTTAGGACCAGTGTGCTTTTCACAGAAGAGAAACTTTCCTGAAGTAATCAGGTCTGATCCCCGCCAAGTAAGGTCAGGTCCAGCCCCGAAATACCAGGGCAATTCTCCTCTGAACAAGGAACATGACAACCCCAGACAATCGTTTCGGCCTCCTATGGGCCTCGTCAGTGAGTGCAGGCCACATTCCTCTAAGCACACTGGGAAAGGAGTCCACGGTCTGAGTTTCCCGCCATCACCCATAGGGGAGACTTCCCCAGGGTTATAATAATTTGCAAATACAAAGAGAGAAGCGCTTTACCAGGAACGAACAACAGCTCAGTGGTTTGTTCAATGGCGATTTACCACCCGGAGGTAGCTTCTTTAGACCAGTGTGCTTTTCACAGAAGAAAACTTTCCCTGAAGTATATCAGTCTGATCCCCGCCAAGTAAGGTCAGTCCAGCCCCGAAATACCAGGCAATTCTCCTCTGAACAAGGAACATGACAACCCCAGAAGATCGTTTCGGCCTCCTATGGGCCTTGTCAGTGAGGTGCAGCCACATTCCTCTAAGCACACTGGGCAAGGAGTCCACGTCTGGTTTCCCCCATCACCCATAGGGAGACTTCCCCAGGGTTATAATAATTTGCATACAAAGAGAGAAGCGCTCTACCAGGAACGAACAACAGCTCAGTGGCTTGGCTACTATGGCGATTTACCACCCGGAGGCAGCTTCTTTTAGACCAGTGTGCTTTTCACAGAAGAAAACTTTCCTGAAGTATATCATAGTCTGATCCGCCAAGTAAGGTCAGTCCGAGCCCCCGAATATCCAGGCAATTCTCCTCTGAACAAGGAACATGACAACCCCAGACAATCGTTTCGGCCTCCTATGGGCCTCGTCAGTGAGGTGCAGCCACATTCCTCTAAGCACACTGGGGATAGGAGTCCACGTCTGGTTTCCTTCCCCATACCACCCATAGGGAGACTTCCCCAGGGTTATAATAATTTGCATACAAAGAGAGAAGCGCTCTACCAGGAACGAACAACAGCTCAGATGGCTTGTTCTAGGCGATTTACCACCCGAGGCAGCCTTCTTTTAGACCAGTGGTTGCTTTTCACAGAAGAAAACTTTCCTGAAGTATATCAGTCTGATCCCGCCAAGTAAGGTCAGTCCAGCCCCGAATAACCAGGAAATTCTCCTCTGAACAAGGAACATGACAACCCCAGACGATCGTTTCGGCCTCCTATGGGCCTTCGTCAGTGAGGTGCAGCCACATTCCTCTAAGCACACTGGGCAAGGAGTCCACGTCTGGTTTCCCCCATCACCCATAGGGAGACTTCCCCAGGGTTTTTAATAATTTGCATACAAAGAGAGAAGCGCTCTTACCAGGAACGAACAACAGCTCAGTGGCTTGTTCTTTTTGCATACATTAGAATGTAAAATATTTACAGTACATACAATGTATAACACTTTATTAAATAGGAATATTGCATGAATATGCTCTAACAATGCTTTCATCAGCAAAGGGCTCCAATGCACTTATATATATATATATATATATAATATATATATATATATATATATATATATATATATATATATATATATATATAATATATGTGTGTTTATATGTGTATATATGTCTGTAAATACATATATACACGTATAAATACATGTGTATACATATATAGACATATCTATATGCATACATAAACGTATTTAGACATGTAAATGTATGTATGTTTATGTTAAAGTCCTTTGCCTGCCTTATTGTTTCGAACATCTGAGACCGCATATCTTTGAGCCCTTATAACTATTTTATGCAATATTTTTTTAAATAATTTTTATGATGGTGTTAATATGGCTGTAAGTGTTCTTTGTAATGTATTTTGATGTGTTTTGTGACACTTTTTCGTTTCGCGAAACAGTTAACCACAGTTCTGAAGTCACAATAATGATTATAGCGTAAATCGCAATTGCGCTAATGCAATCACATTTACTTTCAGCTTTGCAAGAAAAAATGTTGGAAACTAAAATATTGTGTCTACACATTCTTAAGCACAGCTTTATGAAAGACTTCACAGAAGCAAGGGGAAATTACAGTAAATGTGGAAAGAATGAAGGCATTGTTTAGATTGGATGGAAAAAAAGATTACAGTAAAATGGAAAGAGAAATACTTTTTTTATAATGAAAAAATAAAGATACTGTTTGTTAGAAAGAATGAAATGAATAATCACTCAAAGTGCAATGTTTTACTAAAATAAATGGTTTTGCGTTAAAGGGACATTAATCACCTCTTGCTTTTGTTTAAAAATTGTGCTTGTCCCTCGCTCGCTAGAAGGCAAAAAATTAACTTCTGTAACCTACAAATACTTCAAATTAAATAGATGGTTTAGGTCATTTGCAGTATTTTAAAAACCTAGGTTACGGATGTTGCTTTTTGGCCTCTCTTTAGAGAGCGTCAAACAAAGCACAGTTTTACAATTTAAAAAATAAATTGTCAATTTAAAATAAAATAAAAAAGAAATATACAAACAGTTTTATGGAGGATATTAGGAAGATGAAAAAGTAAATATGAAAGGATATTGACATCATTTATTTCCCTGCAGTATACATCATAGAGATGCTAACTCATACTCAGCTAGATTACGAGTTTTGAGCGCTAAAGGGATTTTAACGGCCGCCACAAAAGCGGCATTATTTCCCCTCCCTATAGCGCTGGTATTACGAGTTTAAAAAAAGCAGGCAAAATAATAATTAGATACTTGTATAGTACACAACCTCGAACTTAATCGACTTGCGGAACTGATAATAGGTATTATTATTACACAACTTAACGGTACTCATTTTACCGACCTCGGAAGGATGAAAGGCTGAGTGGGTTGCCACAGATCTCCATAACAGTGCATTAGCACGATGAGCTATCTGGCTTATGGTTGCATTGTGCTCCATACCACACCAAAAACAAGCGCTGCTTTGACGTGCTCATGCACGATTTTCCCATAGACATCAATGGGGAGAGCCGGCAAAAAAAAGCCTAACACCTGCGATCGCGGAATGAAAAGCTCCGTAACGCAGCCCCATTGATGTCTAGGGGAAATAAAAAGTTAAGTTTAAACCTAACACCCTAACATAAACCCAGAGTCTAAACACCCCTAATCTGCCTCCCCCAACATCTCCGCAACCTACATACAGTTATTAACCCCTAATCTGCCGCCCCTGATATCACTGCCACCTACATACAGTTATTAACCCCTAATCTGCCACCCCCGATATTGCCGCCACCTACGTACAGTTATTAAAGCCTAATCTGACACCCCCAACATCGCTGCCACCTACATAAAACTATTAACCCCTAATTTGCCGCTCCTGAGGTCGCCGCCACTATACTAAAGTTATTAACCCCTAAACCTCTGGCCTCCCACATCACTACCACTAAATTAATCCATTAACCTCTAAACCCAACCCTAACCCTAACATAACCCTAACCCTAACGTAACCGTAAGCCTAACACCCCCTCACTTTAACATAATTAAAATAGAGCTAAACTAAAGTTACAATTATTAACTAAATAATAACTATTTAAAGTAAAATGCAAACTTACCTGTAAAATTAAAGGGTAGTTATATTGTAGCTAGCTTGGGTTTTATTTTTATTTCACAGGTAAGTTTGTATTTATTTTAACTAGGTAGACTAGTTAGTAAATAATTATTAACTATTTATTAACTACCTAGTTAAAATAAATACAAACTTACCTGTGAAATAAAATCTAACCTGCCTTACACTAAAACCTAACATTACAAAAAAAAAATAAACACTAAAATTACTAAAAATAAAAAGAACTAAATTACATAAAAAAACAAACACTAAATTACAAAAAATAAGAAACAAATGATAAAAAAAACAAAAAAACATCTAATCTAATAGCCCTATTAAAATAAAAAAAGCCCCCCCAAAAATAAAAAAACACTAGCCTACAATAAACTACCAATGGCCCTTAAAAGGGACTTTTGTGGGGCATTGCCCCAAAGATAACAGCTCTTTTACCTGTAAAAAAAATACAAACACCCCCCCAACAGTAAAACCCACCAACCCCACAACCAACTCCCCCAAATAAAATAATAAAAACCTAAGCTCCCCATTGCCCTGAAAAGGGCATATGTATGGGAATTGGACTTAGCTCTTTTACATGCCCAGACCCTAAACTAAAAATAAAACCCACCAAAAATACCCTTAAAAAAACCTAACACTAACCCCTGACGATCCACTTACAGTTCTTGAAGTCCCACTTGAAGGATCCAGCCGGCAAAGTCTTCATCTGGGCGGCCTCTTACATCTTCATCCAGCCGGCAAAGTCCTCATCCAGGCGGCAAGAAGTCTTCATCTAGACGGCATCTTCTATCTTCATCCATCCTGCGTGGAGCAGATCCATCCTGAAGGCATCCGTCTCGGAGCATCCTCTTCATACGTTCTCCGCCGTACACTGGAACTTCAATGCAAGTGATGTCATCCAAGATGGAGTCCCTTGCATTCCTATTGGCTGAAAGATTTTAATCAGCCAATAGGATTAGAGCTGCTAAAATCCTATTGGCTGTTTTAATCAGTCAATAGGATGAGAGCTCAATCCTATTGGCTGATTGGAACAGCCAATAGGATTTTCTATTGGGTCTCACTAGTTCAGATAAATGCAAAAAAAAAATAAAAAAAAAAAGTTTCCATATTTGTTGCATTTATCTGAAAATTATAAAAACAATCAACCCCTTGTTTTTAAAAAATGAATGAACAAATACATGTGACAAGAAAACCATTACTCTAACGGTGGGAAAGGCTTTAAAAAGTACAAATTTATTCTGTTCAATAACAATTTAACAATTTCCTTTTCAGCTGATTAATTCATGTGTCAGCCACTAAGGGTATGCAAGCTTCACTTTTGTTTATGGCCAGTTCTGACCTATTAAAAAAATGTGTTTTTTTTGTGTGCTGCTGGCTTGTAGCAATAGCTACTAATTTAACTTTTTTTTCCTTTAAAGCTGCTCTCTAGCTTCTCCACCTCTGTCCTGAAAACATTCACCATTATAAATAGCAGTCAAAAGGATTTTCATCAACAAACTAATTACAAACAACGCCTTAGCGAATATCGGACAAAACTATAGGTTGTTTTTTTTTTTGGCGACAAACAGTTCATCCAAAACCAATTTTTTGTCTGTACACGTCTATTGGCCACCTCAGTCATGTAAATAAAACAATGCAGTAAATAGTGGAAAATAGCAAGTAACAAAAAAGAAAACAAAAAAACGGAAGTTTGCAGCTGCCTTTCCAAACACGTGCTCCTCTGCAATGCTCCTGTATCCATTCTACATTGGTCGTGAGCGCACACAGCTGACATTTGAGTAATTGATGGGAGCAAGTATTTTGAAAGCCATTAAAAAAACTGGTGGCATCAGTGCTGGAATTTGAAAGGGAGCAGATATTTTATGTTAAAAAACATGTCTTTTTAATCATGTTGAGTAGATATTTTTGGTGTATTAGACATTATGTGGATCTTTTTGTAATGTTTTTAAAATAAAAGTAAAATTTTACTTATAACCAAAGCTTTCCTGCATCCTAGAACTTTGTATTTTAACTGATTTGTGTATGGGAGTTATGCCACGGGTCTTAAATTACATCATCAGGTGGCCATGCCTTCATCTGCTGTTTGTGCACACCATATGAAGCCATAAAGTTGTCCACTTCTTTTCACCAATGAGATCAGCACTTCCTTCAATTACCGCTAGATTAAGAGTTTTGTCGGTAAAGACCCGCGTAGCTAACGCTGCTTTTTTCCCAGCGCACCCTTAAGACAACGCTGGTATTTAGAGTTGTATGAGGGGCTGCGTTAGGCTCAGAAAAGGGAGCGTTGAGCTTAATTTAGCTCAACTTCAACCCTCAATACCAGCTTATGGTAGCGCTAAGCTGGAAAAACGTGCTCGTGCACAATATCCCCATAGGAAACAATGGGGCAGTTTGGGCTGAAAAAAAACCTAACACCTGCAAAAAAGCAGCATTCAGCTCCTAACGCAGCCTCATTGTTTCCTATGGGGAAACACTCTCTAAGTCTACACCTAACACCCTAACATGAACCCCGAGTCTAAACACCCCTAACCTTACACTTATTAACCCCTAATCTGCCACCCCCGCTATCGCTGACACCTGCATTATACTATTAACCCCTAATCTGCCGCTCCGGACACAGCCGCAACCTACATTATCCCTATGAACCCCTAATCTGCTGCCCCTAACACCGCCGACCCCTATATTATATTTATTAACCCCTAATCTGCCCCCCCAACGTCGCTGCTACCTTACCTACACTTATTAACCCCTAATCTGCCGACCGGACCTCGCCGCCACTATAATAAATGTATTAACCCCTAAACCGCCGCACTCCTGCCTCGCAAACACTAGAATAAATAGTATTAACCCCTAATCTGCCCTCCCTAACATACCTACAATTATTAACCCCTAATCTCCCGTCCGCACCGTCGCCGCTACTATAATAAAGTTATTAACCCCTAAACCTAACTCTAACCCTAACCCTAACACCCCCCTAACATAAATATAATTTAAATTAAATGAAATAATATTCCTAAAATTAACTAAATTAATACTATTTAAAACTAAATACCTACCTATCAAATAAACCCTAATATAGCTACAATATAACTAATAATTACATTGTAGCTATTTTAGGATTTATATTTATTTTACAGGCAACTTTGTATTTATTTTAACTAGGTACAATACCTATTAAATAGTTAATAACTATTTAATAGCTACCTAGTTAAAATAAGTACAAAATTACTTGTAAAATAAATCCTAACCTAAGTTACAAATACACCTAACACTACATCATTAAATTAATTAAATAAATTACCTACAATTAGCTAAATTAAAATACAATAAAATAAACTATTCTATATTTAATACAAAAAACAAACACTAAATTACAAAAAATAAAAAAGAATTACAAGAAGTTTAAACTATTTACACCTAATCTAAGCCCCCTAATAAAATAAAAAATCCCCCCAAAATAAAAAAAATGCCCTACCCTATTCTAAACTACCAAAGTAATCAGCTCTATTACCAGCCCTTAAAAGGGCTTTTTGCGGGGCATTGCCCCAAAGTAATCAGCTCTTTTACCTGAAAATAAAAATACAATACCCCCCAACATTATAACCCACCACCCACATACCCCTACTCTAACCCACCCAAAGCACCCTTAAAAAAACCTATCGCTAACCCCCTGAAGATCATCCTACCTTGAGTCGTATTCACCCAGCCGAGCCGAATTCTTCATCCAAGGTGCACAGAGGAGGTCCTTAATCCGGTAGAAGTCTTCATCCAAGCGGGGCAAGAAGAGGTCCTGTAAAATAAATATAAATCCTAATCCTAAGGGTTAGAGTTAGGTTTAGTGGTTAATAACTTTGTTATAGTAGCGGCGATGGTGCGGGTGGGAGATTAGGTGTTAATAAGTGTAGGTAAGGTAGCGGCGACATTGGGGGGGCAGATTAGGGGTTAATAAATAAAATATAGGGGTCGGCGATGTTAGGGGCAGCAGATTAGGGGTTTATAGGTATAATCTAGGTGGCGGTGGTGTCCGGTCGGCAGATTAGGGGTTAAAACATTTTATTATAGTGGCGGCGATGTGGGGGGCCTCGGTTTAGGGGTACATAGGTAGTTTATGGGTGTTAGTGTACTTTGCAGCACAGTAGTTAAGAGCTTTATATTCACGCGTTAGCCCATAAAGCTCTTAACTACTGACTTTTTTTGTCGGTAGGAGTCTTGTCGGTAGAGGCTCTACCGCTCATTTCTCCCAAGACTCCAAATACCAGCGTTAGGCAGATCCCATTGAAAAGATAGAATACGCAATTGGTGTAAGGGGATCTGCGGTAGCCTGGAGTCACGGTAGGAAAGTGAGCGTTAGACCCTTTCCTGGCTGACTCTAAATACCAGCGGGCGGTAAAAAGCAGCGTTAGGACCCCTTAACGCTGCTTTTGACGGCTAACGCCAAACTCTAAATCTAGGTGTTTGAATTGCATTGAATCTCTTATAAGCCCAAATGATATGTTTTGTATGAATACACAGCAAGCCAAACAGGAGTGTTTACATGCCTTTATGCTGAATTTTGTTTCTAGTTTATATTGTAAACTATGGACTAGATTGCAAGTGGAGTGCGGAAAAATCAGTGCTATAGTTAATTAGCATCGTTTAAGAGCAATCATAGCACATTGTATTTTTGGGCACATTACTATTCATTTATTTGTAGAGCATCAGCAGTGCTAATATTATAAGTCTAAAATGGTTTTTTTTTTATCGCTCAAGCAATAAACTAGGGTATGCTATCATCTGCATGTCAGATAGTTTCGGCTCTCGGCCGTAATCATAGCCATAGGTGTCACATGCTAATGTTACTGTGGTGTATACACTATTTTTCACTAAAGCTGCAACTATTAGTCATATAATATTTTGCTATGTTTACACAACTATATATTTTTGTATATTCAGAGAATAGTCCAATTCTTATGTGCTAGCATATGTAATGAATCCATTTGTGCCTCAATGCATTTAGAACATATATTACAAGCCTATGTAATGCCTTTCCATTTAAATAACATCCCTATTTCACTTTGTTCCCAGCTATTGTAACGTATAGCGTTCTTCTTACTGAGCAGGTCTCTAAGGGTTAATATCTAAATTAAGTAGTGTGTGGGCTTTCTTTTTAAGTTTTAACCTATCACTATGTACCTATTGCTTTTTAAGAATGTTCACATGTGTGACACCTATGGCTATGATTATGGCCAAGAGCCGAAACATGTAAGCCTTTGGTGTCACGCACACACACCCTGGCTTTGTCCACCACTGTTGCCAGATTTGTTTAGCTTTTAAGCTTGTCTACCTAATAAATTTGAACTAAAGAATTACTTCGTTGGATCTTTGTTTCTTTGTTTATCTACTACCATGCACCAGCTGTGGATCCACTAATATCCCTCTCTAGAAGTTGTAACCCTGGGTGAAGACTGAGCCCCGCCTCCGACCGGAGTCCTAGGATACGTCACGTTTGACGTCTGCAGTGACGAATTGGAGGAGTGAGCTGCTCTGAGGCTTCTGTAGCCTGCGCCGGATGTTTGGAGCGACACGCTCACCGATACAGTTTCGGTCTGGAAGTGTACAGGTCCCCGGCAAGCTCAGGATAGTATCCTTGGATGGTCAGCAGAGGATTCGCTAAGGGCTGAGTGCGGCTGAATTTGGTAAGTCCCGGGCACAACGTCTTTTGTCACAGACATTTTGATATATCCGGATAGTACTTTGGAGTGACAACCACTCTTCTCTTCACTGCTGTTTATATGGGCATTACTGGTGATGCCTAGGTTGTCCTCCTCTTCCACCTTGCATTTCTACTGAGGGGACTTATATTATTGTTACTATTTTTAACATTATATTTACAAGCTTGTAGCTTTTGTATATACCAAACATTTTCTACTCCATATCTCATAATGGAAGATACTGTGCAACAGTTCTTTTCCCTTAGACCTGCTACAGCACGCATCAACTTTTCCACAGATTGTGAAAAAATCTTCTCTGAAGATAAAGGGACATTATCCTTAAGTACTCTTTTTGACTCAATGGAGTCCTTGCTGTTTAAAGAAACAAAAGCACAATGGGACATTTGGACTTTCCAGTCTTACATTAAAGCAAAAATGATACAGAGGGGCTTAAGAATATTTAAATTTCCCACATTTGAAGTTGATACCTCTGATAAAGAATTTGTAGATGCATGGAACGCTATTTTATCAGAATGTTCAGTACAATTGATGATGTTACTAATTCAGTATAGGACACAATACCTGAATGACATTAAGTCAGAAATAGACAATCTCCAGTTAGAACTTAACACACGTAGTACTGACCCTTACTTTCCCAAGTTTGATAGAATTTTGCAGGAATCTTTAGCCCGTGGTAAAAAAAAAATCATGGAAAATAAACATCTTAAATTTATACGTGATAAAAAAGATTATCAAAAAAATTCCGTTTACATTTGGAATAGGAAACAACTTTTAGATTATAAACGAAGTTTACCACGGGCCAAGAATCACAGAGGCAACCGTAGACATAGAAATAGGGGTGGCCAGTCTAAACAGGTCACGTTCTCAGATAGTGACACAGATAGATCATCTGATGAGTATATTTCTGGTACAGAAAATGAAACAGATATAGTCACTCAAATCAATACTACATCTAATGCCCAAACAGGCATCCTAAAAACTAATACCATTGTTAACACCATGCCCAATGTTCAAACACAAATACAAGTCAGAGCAAAAGAAAGAATCAGTACTTCAGGTTCTAAGTATGTCGCAACTAATGGGATGAATGAATCCAGCAATACATATGTAGGAGTGTCCACAGCCCAAGAACAATCTTTGTTAGATCAGGTTTTTCCCCTGGCTCTCCCACCACAAGGGGTGGGGGGGGGACACCCAAACAATCAGGAAAGGTATCAGTTGAGGGCCAATCGACCCCAAATGAAATACAAATGAATAATGTGATCAACCTGTCCTCCATGACCCTTACAAAAGACCAAATAGATCTATTGGGTTTAGGCTTAGGTTTTGCACCCACCACAAATTTTGATATGTTCCAAACATTAATTGATATTAATAAATTTGTTCGCAATATCACTCTAAAGAAATATTACCATGATGTACCTGTTTCCATAACAGAATTTACTGATGATCACACGCAACATATGGGTCATATACCTGATAGCCACACGTTTGCAGAAGTCTGTGATCTAGTCTCACTACAAAACCTAGCATTAGAAAGCCATAACACTACTGGGGTTATTAACAGAGCAAGTTCTTTTAAAAATAAATCCTCATTTTACCCCATACACAACAGAGGGTCCGTCATTGAGACTTATCACGCACGTGTGGAGGCAGACTTACAAACATTGTTGGAAAGCCCAGATAGAATCACACATAATTTATCCAAAAAACAGTTACAAGCCCTTAGGTCACTCCAACAACAAGATAATCTTGTCATACGCCCTTCAGACAAAGGAGGTACTATTGTTGTCATGAATAGGGCTGACTATATTTCTGAGGCCCATAGACAACTCAACAATCCAACTGATTATTCTATCCTAGACAGAAATCCTACTAAGGAGTATAGAAAATTGTTGTTGGACATCCTAGATGACGGTGTGGAACATGGGTTTCTTGATGTGAATTCAGCTTAATACCTTAATGTACAATATCCCAAGATTCCCATGTTCCACATGTTCCCTAAGGTGCACAAGTCACTGACTAATGTTAAAGGTTGCCCTATAGCGAGTGGCATTGACTCACTCTTTGAAAGACTTTCACAGTGGATTGACGCCATATTACAACCTCTGGTCAGTGCCTTACCTTCCTACACAAGGGATTCCAAACATATATTAAATCTTTTAACCCATACCAGATGGCGACCAAATTATCAGTGGCTTTCAGTTGACGTGGTATCATTATATTCTGTCATCCCACACAACAAAGGTATTGAGGCTATCAAATATTTTCTTAGCACAGCAACTGAGTATACACATGATTTTCAAAAATATATCATACGAATTTTAGAATTTCTGCTTACACACAACTTTTTTTCTTTTGAAGGACGTTATTATGTCCAAAAATGTGAAATACGCCCCCTCATACGCTAATTTATTCATTGGAAAGTGGGAACTTGACCACATTTTTGGAGAAAATAATCTCTACAGATCTCATTTATGTTTTTTTTCAAACGATGTATAGATGACCTTTTGTTTATCTGGTCAGGCCCTTCTACCGAGATTGCAGGATTTATGGATATGTTAAATACTAATGATTTAAACCTGAGCTTTACCTACACCACTGACCCTACCACCATCAACTATTTAGATCTATGTCTCAAAGGAGAACAAAATGGTGATATTGACTCCAGGGTATACCGTAAGCCTATTTCGGGCAACACCCTCCTGCATGCTACCATCTGCCACCCTAAAAATACTTCTTATGCGGTGGCCAAAGGACAGTTTGTCCAATTAAAACGTAACTGTAGCAAACAAGCTGACTATGTGCAGGAGGCTAGCTTGCTTGAATCTAGACTTAAGGAGAGAAAGTATGCACGCAGCCATATAACAGAAGCTAGACACACCGTTGACCCTTTAGACAGAAAACAACTTCTAATTGACAAACCAAAAAATACTGGTGACCATTTTAAGGGGGTACACTTTGAAACCACATTCAGTGCCCAATATCCTCAAATTTGCAACATTATAAGAAAGCACTTCCCTTTACTGGCCGCAGACGATAAGCTAGTGGAGACAGTGAAACAAGGAGTAAGATGCTCATATAAAAAATGTCCCACTCTGGGATCGATATTGTCTCCTACACAATTGAAACAGACATCCTCTTCATCTAGCTCTTGACTCCAACATCTGGGTATGTTCAGATGTGGGCATCACAAGTGCAAGACGTGTGACCATGTATTAGTCACAAATGAATTTACGTCATCTATCACAGGCCAAACATACCCCATTAAGGACTGTCTAAACTGTCAAAGCATTGATATAGTTTATCTTATCATATACACAGTTTGTAATGTCCAATATGTAGGCCTAACGTCCAAAGATATTAATACCCGCATCAGGGAACATCTGTCTACTATCAGCAGAGGTACCTCCACTACACCCCTTGTGCAACACTTTGCTCAAAAACACAATTCCAGCCTAAGCTCATTGGGGAATCTTGAAAATATACTCACCAAACGTGAGGTATATTGGATTTTCACACTTAAAACTAGGTTACCATTAGGACTCAATTCCAAATACGACCTCATTAACTTTTGGGAATAAAATACAATACATCCCTATCTGATATAATTAATTCCTATTTGTTGTGATAGTCAGCCACATTTTGTACTCATGCCTCTTAAAATTGCTCATATATGTTCTCCCACTTTGTATAATCCCATATTATGCTAGGTTATACCCTGTATAAGGGTTTCTCTAAGCCTCTAAATATGTATGCTAATATTGCACTTTAATGAGCACTTTATTTCAGGCTATGAATGCTTTTGGTTCCGCAGTTTTCTGCAGCGCATACATGCTAATGTTACTGTGGTGTATACACTATTTTTCACTAAAGCTGCAACTATTAGTCATATAATATTTTGCTATGTTTACACAACTATATATTTTTGTATATTCAGAGAATAGTCCAATTCTTATGTGCTAGCATATGTAATGAATCCATTTGTGCCTCAATGCATTTAGAACATATATTACAAGCCTATGTAATGCCTTTCCATTTAAATAAAATCCCTATTTCACTTTGTTCCCAGCTATTGTAACATATAGCGTTCTTCTTACTGAGCAGGTCTCTAAGGGTTAATATCTAAATTAAGTAGTGTGTGGGCATCCTTTTTAAGTTTTAACCTATCACTATGTACCTATTGCTTTTTAAGAATGTTCACATGTGTGACACCTATGGCTATGATTACGGCCGAGAGCCGAAACATGTAAGCCTTTGGTGTCACACACACACACCCTGGCTTTGTCCACCACTGTTGCCAGCTTTGTTTGGCTTTTAAGCTTGTCTACCTAATATATTTTAACTTTTTAAAAAATTACTTCGTTGGATCCTTGTTTCTTTGTTTATCTACTACCATGCACCAGATGTGGATCCACTAATATCCCTCTCTAGAAGTTGTAACCCCGGGTGAAGACTGAGCCCCGCCCCCCGACCGGAGTCCTAGGATACGTCACGTCTGATGTCTGCAGTGACGAATTGGAGAAGTGAGCTGCTCTGAGGCTTCTGTAGCCTGCGCCGGATGTTTGGAGCGACACGCTCACCGATACAGTTTCGGTCTGGAAGTGTACAGGTCCCCAGCAAGCTCAGGATAGTATCCTTGGACGGTCAGCAGAGGATTCGCTAAGGGCTGAGTGCGGCTGAATTTGGTAAGTCCCAGGCATAACGTATTTTGTCACAGACATTTTGATATATCCAGATAGTACTTTGGAGCGACAACCACTCTTCTCTTCACAGATAGTTTTGGTGGGCCAGATCCCTCACCTTATAGACTTCTATAGGGATACTCAGTAAAATGCATATCAGATATAGTCTATGATGTGCAAGAAGTGGAGATCTTCATGTAAGTATATGGTGTGCTAAAGAAATTTTGCCATATAAATATGCTTTGGTTTAAATGTTTAAGCACCTACTTGGGGCGCGATCCGATATCGATCGCAGTTTGCGGCGCAAGCGAGGGAACCGGCGTCGCCCGCAGTTTCAGCTCGCAACTCGAGCTATCCCATATAGGTCGCCGTCAGATGCTAACGTGCCGTAAGTCTCACAAACCAGCGATGTCCAGAAATCTGCGTAAGTACAAATTTCTGGCGTCGCCAGTGACTTGCGCCACGTTAGAAACTGCCGGCGCCTATAAAACCTGACTAAAGTTTAAAACACCCGCACTGTCTAACACGCCTCCCTAACATAGCCCGCACTGTCTAATACGCCTCCCTAACATAGCCCGCACTGTCTAACACGCCTCCCTAACATAGCCCGCACTGTCTAACCCTCTATCCGCTATCCCCCCTCACTAGCCTAACAATAAAAATGCTATTAACCCCTAAACCGCCGCTCCTTTACCCCGCCGCAACCTAATAAAGTTATTAACCCCTAAACCGCCGCTCCCGTACCCCGCCGCCAGCTATATTATATCTATAACCCCCTAAAGTGAGCCCCTAACACCGCCGCCATCTATATTAAAATTATTAACCCCTAATGTAAGCCCCTTACACCGCCGCCATCTCTATTAAAATGATTAACCCCTTATTTAATCTACCTACCCCGCCGCCAGCTATATTATCTATATTAACCCTAAGTATATTATAGTTAATATAGGTATTACATTATATATATTAACTATATTAACCCTAATTATATTAGGGTTAATATAGTTAATATAGTTACTATAGTATTTATATTAACTATATTAACTCTATCTAACCCTAACTAAATTTATATTAAATTAATCTAATTCATTTATAAACTAAAATATTCCTATTTAAATCTAAATACTTACCTATAAAATAAACCCTAAGATAGCTACAATATAATTAATAATTACATTGTAGCTATGTTAGGGTTAATATTTATTTTACAGGTAAATTGTTAATTATTTTAACTAGGTATAATAGATATTAAATAGTTATTAACTATTTAATATCTACCTAGTTAAAATAATTACCCAATTACCTGTAAAATAAATCCTAACCTAAGTTACAAATACACCTACACTATCAATAAATTTAATAAACTACAAACATCTATCTAAAAATACAATTAAATTAACTAAACTAAATTACAAAAAAAAAAACCACTAAATTACAAAAAATAAAAAAAAGATTACAAGATATTTAAGCTAATTACACCTATTCTAAGCCCCCTAATAAAATAATTAACCCCCAAAATTAAAAAAATTCCCTGCCCTATTCTAAATTCAACAAATTTCAAAGCTCTTTACCTTACCAGCCCTTAAAAGGGCCTTTTGTGGGGGCATGCCCCAAAGAATTCAGCTCTTTTGCATACAACAAATACAATACCCCCCCCATTACAACCCACCACCCACATACCCCTATTCTAAACCCACCCAAACCCCCCTTAAAAAAGCCTAACACTACCCCCCTGAAGATCTCCCTACCTTGTCTTCACCACACCGGGCCGAACTCCTGATCCGATCCGGGCGATGTCTTCCTCCAAGCGGCAAAGAAGAATTCTTCCTCCGGTGACGTCTTCCTCCAAGCGGCAGCAAAGTCTTCATTCTTCCGGCGGCATCTTCAATCTTCTTTCTTCGCTCCACCGCCGCGGAGCATCCATCCCGGCCGACTGCTGAACTTGGAATGAGGTACCTTTAAATGACGTAATCCAAAATGGCGTCCGCCGAATTCCGATTGGCTGATAGGATTCTATCAGCCAATCGGAATTAAGTTAAAAAAATCTGATTGGCTGATTGAATCAGCCAATCAGATTCAAGTTCAATCCGATTGGCTGATCCAATCAGCCAATCAGATTGAGCTTGCATTCTATTGGCTGATCGGAACAGCCAATAGAATGCGAGCTCAATCTGATTGGCTGATTGGATCAGCCAATCGGATTGAACTTGAATCTGATTGCTGATTCAATCAGCCAATCAGATTTTTTTAACTTAATTCCGATTGGCTGATAGAATCCTATCAGCCAATCGGAATTCGGCGGACGCCATCTTGGATGACGTCATTTAAAGGTACCTCATTCCAAGTTCAGCAGTCGGCCGGGATGGATGCTCCGCGGCGGCGGAGCGAAGAAAGAAGATTGAAGATGCCGCCGGAAGAATGAAGACTTTGCTGCCGCTTGGAGGAAGACGTCGCCGGAGGAAGAATTCTTCTTTGCCGCTTGGAGGAAGACATCGCCCGGATCGGATCAGGAGTTCGGCCCGGTGTGGTGAAGACAAGGTAGGGAGATCTTCAGGGGGGTAGTGTTAGGCTTTTTTAAGGGGGGTTTGGGTGGGTTTAGAATAGGGGTATGTGGGTGGTGGGTTGTAATGGGGGGGGGTATTGTATTTGTTGTATGCAAAAGAGCTGAATTCTTTGGGGCATGCCCCACAAAAGGCCCTTTTAAGGGCTGGTAAGGTAAAGAGCTTTGAAATTTGTTGAATTTAGAATAGGGCAGGGAATTTTTTTTATTTTGGGGGTTTATTATTTTATTAGGGGGCTTAGAATAGGTGTAATTAGCTTAAATATCTTGTAATCTTTTTTTTATTTTTTGTAATTTAGTGTTTGTTTTTTTTGTAATTTAGTTTAGTTAATTTAATTGTATTTTTAGATAGATGTTTGTAGTTTATTAAATTTATTGATAGTGTAGGTGTATTTGTAACTTAGGGTTAGGATTTATTTTACAGGTAATTGGGTAATTATTTTAACTAGGTAGATATTAAATAGTTAATAACTATTTAATATCTATTATACCTAGTTAAAATAATTAACAATTTACCTGTAAAATAAATATTAACCCTAACATAGCTACAATGTAATTATTAATTATATTGTAGCTATCTTAGGGTTTATTTTATAGGTAAGTATTTAGATTTAAATAGGAATATTTTAGTTTATAAATGAATTAGATTAATTTAATATAAATTTAGTTAGGGTTAGATAGAGTTAATATAGTTAATATAAATACTATAGTAACTATATTAACTATATTAACCCTAATATAATTAGGGTTAATATAGTTAATATATATAATGTAATACCTATATTAACTATAATATACTTAGGGTTAATATAGATAATATAGCTGGCGGCGGGGTAGGTAGATTAAATTAGGGGTTAATCATTTTAATAGAGATGGCGGCGGTGTAAGGGGCTTACATTAGGGGTTAATAATTTTTATATAGGTGGCGGCGGTGTAAGGGGTCAGATTAGGGGATAGATAAGGTAGATGGCGGCGGTTTTAGAGGCTCACAGTAGGGGGTTAGTTTATGTAGATGGCGGCGGGGTCCGGGAGCGGCGGTTTAGGGGGTAATAACTTTATTAGGGATTTCGGGGGGGGGGGGGGATCGCGGTTGACAGGGAGATAGACATTGCGCATGCGTTAGGTGTTAGGTTTATTTTAGCAGATCGCGGTTGACAGGGAGATAGACATTGCGCATGCGTTAGGTGTTAGGTTTATTTTCTAGTTAGTTTAGGGAGTTACGGGGCTCCAATAGTCAGCGTAAGGCTTCTTACGGCTGCTTTTTGTGGCGAGGTGAAAATGGAGTAAGTTTTCTCCATTTTCGCCACGTAAGTCCTTACGCTGCATATTGGATACCAAACTGCGCGGGTTTGGTATACCTGCCTATGGCCCAAAAAACTGCGGGCGACGGCAGAAATATACGGGCGTAACTTCTAGGTTACGCCGTATATGTGATACCAAATCCGCGCAAATATTGGCGTCGCCGGCTTTTGCGGGCGACGATTTATATCGGATCGACCCCTAGTAGTCTTATTCTTAGCTCAAAACCAAATGCAAAATAACACACCCACTAATAATATTATTTATTTTTTCAAGAGAAATTCAGGTTTTTAATGGTGATTTGGTTATTTGCATTGTACGAATTTGGAGAATATAGGAGTAGAAAATAAAACCATAAAATAATAGCTGTTTCAGTTAGGAGCTAGCATACACAAACAGCATACACATATCAACTCAATTTGTGGTAGGTACCAGCAAGACTGCTCCAAAAGTCCTTTAAATTTAACAAACTACAATAAAACACAACACTCCAGTCTTCTAAGAGTGAATAATCTTTGTTTAACAAACATAGCAATGCTTTTTTATGTTATATGTCTGTATATTTAACAGACTTATCCTTATGACTTATAAGTGGAGCACAAATTAGCGCTTCGGCTCACACGTTAACTTCGCTATAAGTAAGCTGATTGCTCGCATTGGGTAGTGAGCGTATTACAAGTTGAGAGTAAGAAGTTTTCGCATGAGCACTAACCTAGCGTGTGCAAAAAGTGGGGGGGAAACGTACCCTTACTCACGCACAAACCCGATAGCATTTACTCAAGTGCGTTATTCAACATAAAATATGAACATTGCACATTCCAATCACATAGCAGAATATGTTCTATTTGTTTTTAAATATAAATATATATATATATATATATATATATATATATATATATATATATATATATATGTGTGTGTGTTTTTGGTAAAATATATCTATACATAAAAATACTTAGAACGTTGTGAAAAGTTTGCAGTAAATACATAGTTAAACACTTTATTGCATACATTTTTTTTTCATGTTTTCAGTTAGTTTATTGCAAAGGACTATGAACTTATATATACACATCTATATATGTATACCTTTGTATTTGTATGTGTGTATATATGTTTGTAAATACATATATACATATAAATACATAAATACATATGCACACACAAATATATATATATATATATATATATATATATTTATACTGTACTTACATATACATATTTAAACATGTGTATGTATGTACTGTATCTCTATTTTCCTATTTCATTTTGCATTATGAAAATATTATTTTTTTTACAAGAGATTGCTTAATTGAGACTTTCATAGTTAACTATTGCAATCCATTTCCATCCACACCACTGCTAACCCATCTTAATGCATCTTTTAGGCTATCAGGATGGCTGGACTGTACACTGTTTTTCTTAAGGGCGTGAACCCCCATTGGACATTCCTATCTTAATACCCCATAACTATTAAACTTCCCTTGAACAAAAACACTGACACCAGGTTGGGTTAAGACCGGTCATGGTTACTTTTATTATAACTTAAACAATTAACTGGAGACTTTCACAAGTCCTCAACTTGAGTGGCGGCATCGGAGCATTCTAGCTTAACCCCAAAAATCAAGAGGACAAGGCTTTAAGGAATATGCGGGACCTCTGCTAGGCTCCGCCTACGAGGAGCAGCAAACGCCCTAGAGGAGCACGGTCAGCAGGCCCGCGGAGTGGAGCACCCCTAGGGCCGGGCCTAGGGACATCGCTCCACCCATTAGCTCGACACCCCCCTTTAAGGGGCTCTGCCCTCTGATTAAGACTTGACCTCCCGCTATCAGGGGACAACTTAAAACTACCTCACAAGGGAAATGACACTGAAAGCCAAAAAGCAAACAAATGTCACCTAGGAGATGGGACTTAAGGCTATGGTCAACTAATCAGACTCCTGCCTCAGGCATTAAACTAACAAATTATCATCTACTTTTCCACCACTACCCAGGATCTGCAAAAGAACGACAACATTAACAACTTGGGAGGGATGGGAGGGGAAAAACACCTTGGACGAACAGGAACAAAAGAGGCTGAGGACAGACCTGCAAGCTGTTAAATAGTAAGTACTAAGCCCCCACCCACCACACTGCAACAATGTTGCAAATAACACTCACTCACTACTAGATCCATGTCAGACAGGGGGTAAGGCCCTTAACACGTTACATGCCACGCCTAGGGACATCACTCCACCCATTAGCTCAACCTTCCCCCCCCTTAAAGGGACTCCGCCCTCTGATTAATACTTGACCTCTTGCCACAAGAGACTAACCTTATTAATAAGTAAAGTTCTTGCCGCCACAGCCCTTAAACTTGGGTAAGCAAAGCCCTTCTCAAATTTGATAGGAAAATTCCCAAGCCCTCATCAGTGCACGACATCCGGTCTTTACAAGTGTCTCTTGTCTGCTGATAAATATTTGTGCCTCACTATAAACCCTCCAGTGGCCATGACCTCCTTCCCCACTTCCCTATTCACTTTTTTTCCTGACCCTATATGCTGCTCTAGGTGAGAAATTGCTCCACTGCAATTATATTAGACCAGCCTAACTTCACCCCCTGGAAGGCAGTAGCCAGCCATCGAATGTCAGATTTCATAACCGTTATGAGATCTAATGCTGGGGCTGAACATAGGTCATTGCCCCCTAGATGGAGAATAATTAAGTGGGGTCTCCCCCACCTATGCTGAGCTTCTTGAAGCAACTGTGGAAGTTTGTTCCATCACAGTCCTCTGCGACCCAGCCACCGCAAGGAGGCCTGGGATGGGGAAAATCCTAACTGCTGTCCATCTGGGAGGGCTATGGCTCTGATGGATGCCCAATGTATAAAGGAATGCCCCACTACCCATACTCTGAGGGGGTGACGGGAAACACCTAAAACAAATATAGGGTACTTAAATCCTATTCCTCCTGCTATTGACCACACCATGCAAAAGAAAAAGAGGGAAGGGAAGGCAACCTGGACAAGAAAACAAAGACTCATGCAAACCATTAAGACCGCTCAGAAGGGCGGATATAAATCTTATAGTGTTGTGATTTCCAACGCCCCAACCTTTTAATTGATTCTACCGGCCAACCTAGCTGCAGCACTAATAGCCGCCCCACTACGGAAAGAGTGTGGAGAAATCCTCTTAGAGCCTAACCCAGCTAAGGATGCCACCCTAGCTAACACTCTGTGAAATTGATACCTGGACAAACACGTCCCATCTTCATGAATAAGCATTTGCCCAAACCCCGCAGGGCGCACTTCTAGATAGGATCTAGCTAGTGCTACTGGACAAATCTCAGTAACCGATTGGGAGGAGAGCATCAGCCACATACCCCTTACCTCCTGATCTGTCTTGGACTTAGGTAAGAAAACCAGAAGAGAGTCATTCGATACCCGCACATGCTGGACCTGGACCCCTTTACCACAAGCCTGACTTGCAGTGGCAATTAGCAATCAGATCTGATCTCTAGTTAATTTTCTGAAAGTGCCCCAAACGCCCTAATTATAGAGGTCATTATAGTTTTTAGTTTTAAAAAATGTAGCTTTTTTAAAAAGAATTAAAAATCTACTGCACTAGGCAGTTTTTGGGGTCTAAAGTTGGTGGGAGTGCGGTGATAGAAAAAAAATTGGCACTAAAAGTGCCTTTACATTGCCCTCTATGGGAACTGTGTGTTCCCAGTAAATATGTATGTGTTAATAAGCGTATATACACATTTTAAAACATGCTGCCATCCCTGCACTACTTACCCCGTCACTGCGCAAGGTTCAGATGCTGTCTCTGACGGAATTGGAATGAGGCTTCCATTAGAGCCTATGGAATCGCGCTCTCATGAGCACAATGCTTCCCAGCAATGTGAATACAAGCTCGCTTTTGCATTGCTGTTAACATGTAACACCAGCGCACATTAGCATGCGCTGGTATTACACAGTGGAGCCCTAATATCGCTTTTATGTAATCTGGCCCAAAGTGCGTTACACATATTTTGTATTCCTGTTTAATAATTATTAATATTATTATTGTTATACAGTATATATTTCTATAAATATCTGATAATGTTCTTGTAAAATAGATATCTATACCTATATATCTATAGGAATAGATATATAGGTATAGGCATATACAGATATATATATAGTTATATATATTTACAATAAAAATAAGTGAAGAGCATTGGGATGTGAAATATGTACAGTATATATACAGTAAAACACATACATATACATATATACTGTATATATGAATATATACACATTTTAGACATGTATATGTATGTATCTATCATTATAGCCATTTGCAGTCAAACACCTTGTCATATACCATATACATTTTAACCCTTATAACTTTTTTTTAATATTTATGTGACTAATTTTTATCAGATATACAGTATGTGCTTATATCAGTGTAACTGATTTGAAATGTATTCATGTTGTGTTTAGTGCAACTTTTTTTTTTACGCTAAACCCAACAAGCGTAAAATGCGCTTGAGAGAAAGCATTTACTTTCAACGTGTAATATGAGCGATATTTCTGACGCGGAAAAAGATGAAAAAAGATTAAATCGTTCACGCTAGAAAGTTAGGGCGCCACTTGTAATGTAGCAACATTTGTATAATATCTATCATGAGTTGTTATGTATGTATATATATATATATAATCATCAATTTAATACACAGCAAATAATTTTTTCTCATGTAACCAATGATAAACAAATTATAGGTCTGAAAACTGTACACAATGAATCTTGAAAACCAACAGAAAATTGCTTCCTTTCATCTGGTGTGACATACTGCTTTGTCCCTTTAGTCCTATGAGTAATCTCTGTATCATGTGGTAGCCTGTTAAATTCTCAGAAATATTCAATGCCATCTACTTTCAAGAGCTATTTCTCTTTTATTTGTCACGAATCTGGAAAGAATGATCTCCAGCAATTTTAATAGACATCACGATTTCCTTTTCATATGGATATGTTCCTTCCAGGTTATAATAATGCATACAGAATAACAATTTACGCATTGCAGTTTGCATGAAACATACTAGCATGCCGGCACTTGATCAGCATAGACACAAATATATTTCAAGTATTCATTCTTATTATATAGCACCTATTAAAATGTATATAATGATGAAATCATATAAAATATTATATATAAAACTATATATAGACTATTCTATGATAGATAGATAGACAGATAGAAAGACAGATAGAGAGATAGATAGATGATAGAGAGATAGATAGATAAATAGATAGATAGATAAATAGATAGAGAGATAGATGATAGATAGATAGATGTGGAAAGAAGAAAACACAGCGCATCTACGATTCAAGGTACACTTTAATAAAAGTTAACACTCAAAACAAATACAATACACTTACAAGAAGTGAAAATAACAACTGCCCATCTGTGGATATGTTCCAAGAGTCAGTTAGTTTCCAGACTCCACAAACTGGGTTGGATCCCCCACTGGGCCGCCAGCAGCTTGATGTGGAAACCTTAGATGTTGTATACACCGTCCGTGTCATTGAGTCAATATTCCAGAATGGTATGGAACATAAATGCGTTCATGCTCCAGACAAGATACAGGAAAAAACAAAGATACAACCTAATATCTCCGTCAGAGTTTAGCACACACACCATGCTGTTTCATAATTCCCAGATTACCCATCCAGTTTTTTTTGTAATAGTAAAATATATAGAGGAAATGTGTCTGCACAAAACAGATGCACGCTCCCACACTAGTCCAAGGACGAGCATCTGGATACAACTGGATGTGGCTACTGAGGAAACTTTTAGGTAAAATATCTTCCTTCTAACATAGAGATGTACATTTAATATTTATTAATCAACTCTTAATCAACAATTTACAGATACACTGCATCACTTTCTAGGGATTTAGCATATGGGTAACATTTAAGCTTTATTGGAATTATCTAAAGTAACAGATTTTTCAAAAAAAGGTGGTAAGTTGGCAATAATTATATTCAATATAGATATATAAAAAATATTGTATGATAGAATTTGACAGAGGAAGAATTTCTGGTTTACCTTCCCCCAAATACTAGTCCCTACTTCTATGATTAGCTGTATCTAAGTTTCTCCAGACTGCCCCTTATCTCAGTGAGTTTTACAAACTTGCATTTTAGCCAATTAGTGCTGGTTCTTGTTGTCACAAATACCTCATGATTTAGCTGCCATAGGGTTTCCATTTGACATGCCAGAACCCCTAATAAATAGTTTCTAAGTCCCACTTGACTAGATGTTATCATATAGGCATTGGTGCATTCAGCCAGTAAAAGTGTCGGCTCTAGAGACACAGAGGAGTGCTTCTTCCCAGAAACCGATAAGGTCAATAAAGGGACATGGGTACAATGTAGATATGTGTTTAAAACATGTTATGACATTAGATAAGGGAAATATAGCAACCATGTCATATTTGGTAACAAACTGATTCTCACAATGTTAATAAGAGATTGCCTTTCTGTCTATATGAAAATGGATGCATCTAGCAGAAATTATAATGTGTTCTGATTTCAGCCAAAGGTACTTAACCCCTTAATGACCGCAGCACTTTTCCATTTTCTGTCCGTTTGGGACCAAGGCTATTTTTACATTTTTGCGGTGTTTGTGTTTAGCTGTAATTTTCCTCTTACACATTTACTGTACCCACACATATTATATACCGTTTTTCTCGCCATTAAATGGACTTTCTAAAGATACCATTATTTTCATCATATCTTATAATTTACTATAAAAAAAATTATAAAATATGAGGAAAAAATTGAAAAAAACACACTTTTTCTAACTTTGACCCCCAAAATCTGTTACACATCTACAACCACCAAAAAACACCCGTGCTAAATAGTTTCTAAATTTTGTCCTGAGTTTAGAAATACCCAATGTTTATATCTTCTTTGCTTTTTTTGTAAGTTATAGGGCCATAAATACAAGTAGCACTTTGCTATTTCCAAACCATTATTTTTCAAAATTAGCGCTAGTTACATTAGAACACTAATATCTTTCAGGAATCTCTGAATATCCATTGACATGTATATATTTTTTTTTAGTAGACATCCCAAAGTATTGATCTAGGCCCATTTTGGTATATTTCATGCCACCATTTCACCGCCAAATGCGATTAAATACAAAAAATCGTTCACTTTTTTACAAATTTTTTCACAAACTTTTGGTTTCTCACTGAAATTATTTACAAACAGCTTGTGCAATTATGGCTTAAATGGTTGTAAATTCTTCTCTGGGATCCCCTTTGTTCAGAAATAGCAGACATATATGGCTTTGGCGTTGCTTTTTAGTAATTAGAAGGCTGCTAAATGCCACTGCGCACTACACGTGTATTATGCCCAGCAGTGAAGGGGTTAATTATGGAGCATGTAGGGAGCTTCTAGGGTTAATTTTAGCTTTAGTGTAGTGTAGCAGACAACCCCAAGTATTGATCTAGGCCCATTTTGGTATATTTCATGCCACCATTTCACCGCCAAATGCGATCAAAGTAAAAAAAACGTTAAATTTTTCACAATTTTAGGTTTCTCACTGAAATCATTTACAAACAGCTTGTGCAATTATGGCACAAATGGTTGTAAATGCTTCTCTGGGATCCCCTTTGTTCAGAAATAGCAGACATATATGGCTTTGGCGTTGCTTTTTGGTAATTAGAAGGCCGCCAAATGCCGCTGCATTTCACACGTGTATTATGGCTAGCAGTGAAGGGGTTAATTATGTAGCTTGTAGGGAGCTTGCAGGGTTAATTTTAGCTTTAGTGTAGAGCTCAGCCTCCCACCTGAAACATGAGACCCCCTGATCCCTCCCAAACAGCTCTCTTCCCTCCCCCACCCCCCAATTGTCCCCGCCATCTTAAGTACTGGCAGAAACTCTGCCAGTACTAAAATAAAAGCTATATTTGGGCTTTTTGTGTGGTTTTTTTTAGCATATTTACATATGCTGCTGTGTAGGATCCCCCCTTAGCCCCCAGCCTTACTGATCCCCCACCAAAGAGCTCTCTAACCCTCCCCCTCTGCCTTAATGGGCCCCATCTTGGGTACTGGCAGCTGTCTGCCAGTACCCAGTTTAGTGAAAAAATTTGCCTTTTTTTTAAAAAAAAACCCTTTTCTGCAGTGTAGCTTCCCCCCCCCCCAAGATCAACCCCCCACCCCTTCCACATCGCTTAGCTGTTTATTTACAGCTTTCAAAAAGTAATTTGTTTGTACTTTTTAAACTTTAATTTTCTGTAGTGTAGCGGTTCCCTCCCGCTCCCGCCCCGTGCACGCGCCCACCCTCCGCCCCCCGTGCACGCGCGCGCTCCCGTGCGGGCTCCCGCCCCTCCCGCCCCCGATCCCGCCCCCCTCCACTCCACTGGGCACATCGATGGCCGCCCACCCGCCTCCCAGCCTTGCTCCCACCCACCAACGATACCGGCCACCGATGTCCGGTGCAGTGAGGGCCACAGAGTGGCTCTCTCTGCATCGGATGGCCAAGGGGGGTTATTGCAGGATGCCTCCATATCGAGGCATCACTGCAATAACCGGAAAGCAGCTGGAAGCGAGCAGAATCGCTTCCAGCTGCTTTCCAGACCAAGGACGTACGCCACACGTCCTCGGTCATTAAGTGTATTTTTTTTGAGGACGTGTGGCGTACGTCCTTGGTCCTTAAGGGGTTAAAGCGACACTGAACCCAGTTTTTTTTCTTTTGTGATTCAGATAGAGCATTCAATTTTAAGCAACTTTCTAATTTACTCCTATTATCATTTTTTCTTCATTCTCTTGCTATCTTTATTTGAAAAAGAAGGCATCTAAGCTTTTTTTTTGTTTAGGACTCTGGACAGCACTTTTTTTTTATTGGTGAATGAATGTATCCACCAATTAGCAAGAACAACCCAGGTTATTCACCAAGAATGGTCCGGCATCTAAACTAACATTCTTGCATTTCAAATAAAGATACCAAGAGAATGAAGAAAATAGGAGTAAATTAGAAAGTTGCTTAAAATGTCATGCTCTATCTAAATCACAAAAGAAAAAATTTGGGTTCAGTGTCCCTTTAAAGCTTATTGACTGTCATAAAAGATAGGGGGTTTCCCAGCCAGCTCCTGCAAATGGGGTGAGGTCAGGCAACCTGATCTATTGAAAAAATGTATGAGGATCTTGTGTTTTAACACTGAAATTGTCATTCTTACAAAGGAAGCTGTTACTAACAGACACCTAGATTTAGAGTTTTGCGGCCAAAGGGGTGTGTTAGCTACGCGTGTTTTTTCCCCCCCGCACCTTTTAAACAACGCTGGTTCTCAGAAGGGCTGCGTTAGGCTCCAAAAAGGGAGCGTACAGGCATATTTACCGCCACTTATATACCAGCGTTGCTTACGGACACGGCCAGCTTCAAAAACGTGCTCGTGCATGATTCCCCCATAGAAAACAATGGGGCAGTTTGAGCTGAAAAAAAAACTAACACCTGCAAAAAAGCAGCGTTCAGCTCCTAACGGAGCCCCATTGTTTCCTATGGGGAAACACTTCCTAATTCTGCACCTAACACCCTAACATGTACCCCGAGTCTAAACACCCCTAACCTTACACTTATTAACCCCTAATCTGCCGTCCCCGCTATCGCTGACCCCTGCATATTAATATTATCCCCTAATCTGCCGCTCCGTACACCGCCGCAACCTACATTATCTCTATGTACCCCTAATCTGCTGCACCTAACACTGCCGACCCCTATATTAGATTTATTAACCCCTAATCTGCCGCCCCAATGTCGCCGCCACCTACCTACAATTATTAACCCCTAATCTGCCGACCGGACCTCACCACTGCTCTAATAAATGTATTAACCCCTAAAGCTAAGTCTAACCCTAACACTAACACCCCCCTAAGTTAAATATAATTTTATTCTAACGAAATAAAATAAATCTTATTAAATAAATTAATCCTATTTAAAGCTAAATACTTACCTGTAAAATAAACCCTAATGTAGCTACAATATAAATAATAATTATATTGTAGCTATTTTAGGATTAATATTTATTTTACAGGCAACTTTGTATTTATTTTAACCAGGTACAATAGCTATTAAATAGTTAATAACGAGGGGCGGAGTCTGGAGCCGCATGGAGGAAGGTGTGTAGAAGAGCAGCTCCGAGTCACTCAACACAATGAAGGTGTTTTCTGACTATGGGACACCAAAGAAACACCGATAGGGAATATTGCTAACCTATGCAGACACTTTTGGTAACTTGGAGGAGACGGATGGGTCACCGCAACACGGACAAAGCTAAATAAAAGACTCGGGGAAAACCCCGCTATCCGCCATCTTGGATCTCAGCTGCAAAGACCGGGCTCAGATCCCTTTCACGGAGGATGGCCGGACCGACCTGGGATTATAAGATTATGTGGGATGGCTAGAAAAGAAGCAGAACTGAAGGAGACCGTGCTAATACCAGAAGCCGCACACAAGCACTGGGTAAATATCATATGAAGCTGCGTGTATAACACGGCACACACGTGGATCTCACAAAACACATCATATAAGCAGGGTCACAGAGCACAGGGCCTGGGGTTAAATATAACAGCCTGGAAAGACATGTCCAACTAAACCTGTATGGGATAACTAATTGACCCAGGAACTAACACCTTTACTACTACTTCTTAAAGATATATAGGCCTGATTGAAGGTGAATAGGAGATACCGGAACTTCTATTATGAAACAAACATAAAGGCTGACAAATACGTTAACGCTAAATCAGTAACATCTTATAAATTGAGATACTTTTGCAGAAGTGTGTAAGCCGCATGACATACTAGGGACACCAAACTTAGTAAATCTCCCTTTTGGTGGAGGGGCCTGTGGTGATCTAAGATTTGTTCTACTAACAAGATTACAACACCATTAGCACTCCCTGACCTAATAGTAAAACTCAAGATGTCGATAAGGAGACAGCAAAAACCTCCTACATCAACTAAAAATACGCAACAATCTATTTTCTTTAAATCCAATAAGGGAGACAAAACCTTGGACAGTCATAATCTTTCAATGGAGGAAGATCAAAGTATTTCTGCAACACCACAGAATACCCCCCAAGACCTTACTCCAGTTACCAAAGCAGACTTGCAGTCACTAGTCTCTAAACAGGACATTGCATTAAATTTTGAAAAGCTTTGGGAAAAGTTTGACAACCTCCAGAATACAGTGACTAGCAGTCTTGAACAAATTAAACAGGATGTATCAGAACTTGGCACAAGGGTAGCCTCTCTAGAAGACACTGAAACCTCCATGGCGGAAGAAATATCACAACTGTCACATCAGGTTTTGTCACAGCAGCAACTGCTCTCTGATATGGAGGACAAAATGGAGGATTTAGAGAACAGGAGTCGACGATGCAACTTGCGACTGAAAGGAATTCCTGAATCAATAAGTAACATAGAATTAAATGAATATTTATCACGACTGTTTCATAATATTACAGACGCTCCAGGTGACAAAAAATTCCCTATAGAAAGAGCACACAGGGCATTAAGAGCTAAGCCCAGAGGAGACGCACCTCCCAGAGATGTGATTGTGAGGATGTTGCGATACCCAGATAGGGAAACCATTTTATCAGCAGCAAGAAGTAATCCCACATATAAATTTCAGGGTTCGGTGATACAGATATACCAAGATCTATGTGTGCAAACCCTGCAAAAAAGATGGACTCTGAGACCCCTAACAGCCCTTCTACGTAAGAACCAAATTACCTACAGGTGGGGATTCCCATTCGCCTTGCACATTCAGCATGACAACAAGGTCTTCACCATCAAAGAAGCAGCTGATACACCGGAAATTTGCAGATATCTTGGACTAGACCCTCCCGAGTTCCCTACGGGCCCCTCTAGAGAGGCTGAAATACACCCCAAAGCATCGGCAGGAAGATCACAGAAGCAGAATTGGACCAAAGTCCCCTCCAAGAAAAAGTTGAAAACTTGAAATAAAGTGTTTATTTTGGAACTTTTTTTTCAGACATTATTCAAACTCCCTGACAAAGAAGGGATTGGATGCTCAAGAGGGACATCTATAATACAATGTTGATAAGTATACTTTTGCAGCTGTTCCTTGTATGGGTCATAATGTGTGAAATTAGGGGGCTTAGATTACAAGGGAAAATGTCTTCACAAATCCAATGAAACGCTCTTCAATAAACATTAAGATTGATAATATAGAGTAGAAGCCAGTTAATAAATCGATGAGCAGAGAACAGGTCAGCACTAATTAAGGAACACACAGTCACATCCCCTAGAACAGCGTAAGATACTCACACATAGCTCAAGTCAGCAAAGGCTTACCAACCAGTCACTCCCTGTTCTATCTATTCCCATAGGACAGAAGCACTCAAGTATGATATTTATTTTCAGAGATTAATATGTGGAGTGACTCTAGGAGCGTTTAGACGCCCAACCAGAGTTTAATCTAGTTTTTGGATTTTTTTTTTCTTGTCATACCTTCCCCCCTATTTTTTTTTCCTTTCCCCATTTTTTTTCTCTCAGGTTTACTCTTTTGAGTTTATTAATATAACATAGCCTTTACGTACTCTTAGCTCCTATATATAACCAACCAAAAGGTTATGAGTTATTCTGTTCATGTTTTAATTAGTTTAAATAATTTTGTATGGAATAATTCTTGCAGTAGAAATGTTTTGACTTCATGGTCATTTGTTTTGCTTTCATGGTCATTAACTGTTTTTGTATGTCTAGATTATGCAAAAGTGCCATGCCAGAGGAGGAGAAGAGAAAATAAGAGCTCCACCACATACCATCGATCTAGGCGAAATGGTTTCAACAATTCTAGATGGGAGACGGGTAGAAATTATGCTTGGGTGACGGTAATATGGAAACACTTTGAAAATATAAGCACATTTTCACATTGGTATAAATGGATCCCTGGACACTCAATCTAATATCACACAATGTCAGAGGTCTTAACTCTGATGTAAAACGTAGAACAGCACTCACACAGTATAGATCCCTTAGGGCGAAGGTACTTTTTCTTCAAGAGACGCACTTCCCGAAAGGACAGATTCCCAAGTACTGGACTAAAGATTTTAAACAACACTACCATGCCACGACTGACTCCAAGAAAAGAGGGGTATCAATATTAATACATTCCTCTCTCTACTTTAACCACATAGAAACAATAGCAGATAAGGAGGGCCGATTTTTGTTAGTAAGGGGCACGATTCAGGGCACAGAGATATTGTTTTGCAATGTATATGCCCCAAATGAACGACAAGACAGGTTTTTTCGACAGATCTCACATCTACTGACGGGGTGGTCCCAAATTAGGATCATCCTAGCAGGAGATTTTAATATTGATATGGCAGCACATTCTAGGAAACATTCCCAGCAACTGACACGTAAACAGACTAATTTACATAAGATATTTAAAAATATTCAAGAACACCTACTGGCGCATACACTTATAGATACATGGGCGACCTTATATGGTGACACTACAGATACTACATTTTTTTCAGCAGCCCATAAAACGTATACTAAACTGGACTACATTTATATTAGTCAAACACTACAACCTGCTCTGACTGCAGCCAATATCCATGTCTGTGTATGGTCAGATCATTCAATAACTCAGCTACATCTAGGCAATTTACAAAATACGGGGAGATCCAGATCATGGACATTTGATCCGATTTGTTTAAAAGATCCCACAATCAAAAATAATATAACACAACAAATGGCACACTATTGGGATATTAACACGGGTTCTACCAGCAATCCCATCTACACCTGGGCAGCCCATAAAACTTTTCTGAGAGGTTTGCTAATTAAAGAAAAATCCACGTATCTCAAACAATTAAATTCACAAAGAAAGACCTTACAGGAGGAAATAGAAGCACTAGAAACACAACATAAAATTACACGGTCAGATGCAACATTGAAAAAAATACGGGAGACCCGCACAAAATTGGCTAACATATTAAATGATCAGGCACTCAGAACGGCATTTAGATTGAAAGCAAACTATTATATATACACAAATAAACCAGACCGATATATGGCAAACAAAATAAGAGAGAAAATAAGGTCATCCACAATTGCCCAACTCCAACAATCTGATGGTACATTAACTAGCAATCCACATGAGATAGTAGAATGCTTTGCGCAATACTATCGCAATCTATATGACGGGACTACTGTCATCCATTCAGAGAAGACTGATTCCTTGAGGACAGAATTCCTGGGGGAAGCAAGTCTACCATCTTTATCAGATGTAGATAGGGAAGCTCTTAACCAAGATATAACCAGTAATGAAGTCCAACAGGCCATAAAAGAGTTGAAACCAGGCAAAGCCCCGGGACCTGACGGTTTCCCGGGGGAATATTATAAATTATTTAAACATTCTTTGATTCCCCACCTAGTGAAGTTCTCTAATTATGTGATGCAGGGACATGAAATACCTAAAGATCTTCTGGGAGCCAGGATTGTGGTGATCCCTAAACCTGGGAAAAACACAAAATGGTGCGCCAGTTATAGACCTATTTCCCTGATAGATCAGGATTTGAAAATCTTTACTAAAATACTGGCCAATAGGCTAAAGAAAATCCTACCGGAACTGATACATAGGGATCAAGTGGGGTTTGTGGTGGGTAGGGAGGCACCGGATAACATTAGACGCACGATAGCAATTATGTCCCACTTGGATAAAACTCAAACGCCTTCTCTGATTCTTTCTTTGGATGCGGAGAAGGCGTTTGACAGAATTGATTGGTCATATATGTTTGCAGTTCTGGAGGCTATGGGCTTTAGGGGACCCTTCATAGAAGCATTGCAAAACATTTATTCAACACCCACAGCTGTGATTAGATCCATGGGGTACCAGTCCCAACCGATAGACATTAAAAATGGTACAAGACAGGGATGCCCACTATCCCCCTTACTATTTGCTATCTGCATAGAACCGTTGGCATCGTTAATTAGGAAATCTCCCAATATTACAGGACTCAGAATTAAAGACAACGATTACAAAATATCTCTCTTCGCAGACGACGTGTTATTGACATTAACTAAGCCCCTGACCTCCCTTACATATTTATATGAGATTCTTGACCGGTTTTCTGCCATATCGGGTTACAAAATTAACTTAGATAAGAGCGAAGCCTTAGCGATAGCATTACCTTCCCACACACAAAAACTAATAGAAATAAATTTCACCTTTGCTTCGGTTAAATCCCACATAAGGTACTTGGGAGTCAATTTGACGACTCATTATGACGACCTGTATAAGGCTAACTACCTTCCCCTATACAAAGAGCTGAACAAAGATATTAATAGATGGAAACATTTCCAGTTCTCATGGTATGGCAGAATGTCAGTCATTAAAATGAACCTACTCCCAAGACTCCTATACCTATTCCGAACTTTGCCCATAGGAGTACCCAAAAAAGACATTAAAACCATGCAATCGGAAATTACACATTTTATAAATGGGAAAAAGCATTCAAGAATTTCCTTTCATACACTTGCTAAACATCGTCAGCTGGGAGGTGTGGGGGTTCCCAATATATTAGATTACTACGATGCTGCCAGGCTAGCTCAACATATGCTACTGGGTGCGATGAGAAGAGATGTGATCTGGCCCAAACTAGAAGCAGATCTTGGAGGATTAAACTCTCCAGAAGATCTCATTTGGGATAGGACCCTCTTTAACATCAAGACACAGACTTACTCCCAACCCACCAACTTTTCTGCACTTCACTGGAACACAAGGACCAAAAATAAAAGTATATTCCCAGAATTCTCGGCTAAAATGCCAATTAAATATCTGGTTCCTGCAGAATATAGGAAACAACTGGATATATGGGAAAACAAAGGTTTTTACCGAGTGGGTGATTTGATAAATCAGGGTAAAATTCTTTCCTTTACTCAAGTACAGGCGACTTTATCCCCGATCCCATTACCGTGGTACCTTTATCTTCAATTGCAATCGGCTTTAAATAAAATTATACCCAAAATTCCTAAACAACCAAGCACCTCCTTGGAGAAACTTTGTAGTACGCACATCAGACCGAAACAGGCAATTTCGCAGATTTACATAATGCTACAGACAACATATAGTACTGACAAATCCTCCATAATGCTTAAATGGGAGTTAGAAACTAACACAACACTGGAAATCCACGAATGGTGGGAACTGTTACATTCAGCAAATAGAGGTCTTTTGAATGCAGATCTCAGGGAGAATAGTATTAAAACCATTTTTATATGGTACCTAACACCAACCAGAACATTTCACTTTGGGGAAGGACAGAGTAAACACTGTTACAGAGGGTGTAATACAGAAGGGTCATATAACCATATGTGGTGGACATGCCCTGGGGTAGCACAGATATGGTCTAATCTTTCATTATACCTGAGTGTGCTGCTAGAAGAACAGATTACACTGACTATGGAACAAGGGCTTCTCAACGCCCCCTCCCCAAGATTTCATAAACACATCAATACTTTCATAAAAATTCTCTGCACAATAACTAGAACAGTAATTGCTAGATTTTGGAGGGAGAGACCCCCGACATGGCAGGAAGTTACAGATAAATTTAGGCTGACCTACTCTCTACATGAGACAGCTGCAGTAATTTTGGGGACAACCGAGACATTTCAGAAGGTATGGTTCTATTGGATGATGCACCCTACAATAGTTAACTCATCCTCCTTGGAGGTAAGAAACATGCGGGGCGACCTGACTCCCTAGTAATAAATAACAAAAGGATTTAGACGGACAAAAGTTTATAAACTTAGCAAACGATAATACATTTTGCTAATAATGTGGTGGAGCTATCTCTTTCTCCTCATGAACGACTTGAAAAATTCTCTTTTGATATGGCATAGGCATGAACATTGAATGCAACAGACTGAAGGATTATTGTTTTTGTTTAAAATGGTTTTGTAGTGTGAGGGGGGGGGGGGGATTTTTCTCTTTTCTTCCCCTCTCCCCTCCCTTTCTTTCTTCTTTTCTTTTTTCTCAATTTTGAGATTCTCCCTTTTTCCCCCTTTTTTTTTCTCTCTTTCTTCTCTAATTTTTTTTTTAACACACAGCAGATAATGTAGAACTTGTTTTTATTTTGTTAAAAACCATCTCAGGATTTCTACTTTGTAAATTGAATACAACTGAAAAACACTGATTTGACATTCTCAACCATTGTCTGTAATACTGATATGTAAGTTGATTTTGTATATTGATTTTATTTAATAGTTACCTAGTTAAAATAATTACAAAATTACCTGTAAAATAAATCCTAACCTAAGTTACAATTAAACCTAACACTACACTATCAATAAATAATTAAATAAACTATCTACAATTATATCAACTAAACTAAATTACAAAAAAAACAAACACTAAATTACAAAAAAACAAACACTAAATTACAAAAAATAAAAAAAGATTACAAGAATTTTAAACTAATTACACCTACTCTAAGCCCCCCTAAAAAATAACAAAGCCCCCCAAAATAAAAAAAATCAGCCAATCAGATTCAAGTTCAATCCGATTGGCTGATCCAATCAGCCAATCAGATTGAGCTCACATTCTATTGGCTGATCGGAACAGCCAATAGAATGCAAGCTCAATCTGATTGACTGATTGGATCAGCCATTCGGATTGAACTTGAATCTGATTGGCTGATTCAATCAGCCAATCAGATTTTTTCTACCTTAATTCCGATTGGCTGATAGAATCCTATTAGCCAATCGGAATTCGAGGGACGCCATCTTGGTTGACGTCATTTAAAGGAACCTTCATTCGGACTTAGGACGTCGTTAGAAGAGGATGGATCCGCGTCGGCTGCTTCAAGATGGTCCCGCTCCGCGCCGGATGGAAGAAGATAGAAAATGCCACCTGGATGAAGATGTCTACCGGTCCGGATGCCCTCTTCTTGCCGGATAGGATGAAGACTTCGGACCCTCTTCTGGACCTCTTCTTGCCGGATAGGATGAAGACTTCGGACCCTCTTCTGGACGGATTGGTGATACCCGGCGTGGTGAAGATAAGGTAGGAAGATCTTCAGGGGCTTAGTGTTAGGTTTTTTAAGGGGGGTTTGAGTTAGATTAGGGGTATGTGGGTGGTGGGTTGTAATGTTGGGGGGTATTGTATGTTTTTTTACAGGCAAAAGAGCAGAATTCTTTGGGGCATGCCCCGCAAAAGGCCCTTTTAAGGGCTGGTAAGGTAAAAGAGCTGTAAAATATTTATTTTAGAATAGGGTAGGGCATTTTTTTATTTTGGGGGGCTTTGTTATTTTTTTAGGGGGCTTAGAGTAGGTGTAATTAGTTTAAAATTCTTGTAATCTTTTTTTTTTTTTAGATTTTGTTTTTTTTGTAATTTAGTTTAGTTGATTTAATTGTAGATAATTGTAGATAGTTTATTTAATGAATTTATTGTTAGTGTAGTGTTAGGTTTAATTGTAACTTAGGTTAGGATTTATTTTACAGGTAATTTTGTAATTATTTTAACTAGGTAACTATTAAATAGTTATTAAATATTTAATAGCTATTGTACCTGGTTAAAATAAATACAAAGCTGCCTGTAAAATAAATATTAATCCTAAAATAGCTACAATATAATTATTATTTATATTGTAGCTATATTAGGGTTTATTTTACAGGTAAGTATTTAGCTTTAAATAGGATTAATTTATTTAATAAGATTTATTTTATTTCGTTAGAATAAAATTATATTTAACTTAGGGGGTGTTAGTGTTAGGGTTAGACTTAGCTTTAGGGGTTAATACATTTATTAGAGTAGCGGTGAGGTCTGGTTGGCAGATTAGGGGTTAATACTTGTAGGTAGGTGGCGGCGATGTTGGGGGGGCAGATTAGGGGGTAATAAATATTATGTAGGGGTTGGCGATGTTAGGGGCAGCAGATTAGTGGTACATAGGGATAATGTAGGTTGCGGCGGTGTGCGGTCGGCAGATTAGGGGTTAAAAAAATTTAATAGAGTGGCGGCGATGTGGGGGGGGCCTCGGTTTAGGGGTACATAGGTAGTTTATGGGTGTTAGTGTACTTTAGTGCACAGTAGTTAAGAGCTTTATGAACCGGCGTTAGCCCAGAAAGCTCTTAACTCCTGGCTTTTTTCTGCGGCTGGAGTCTTGTCGTTAGATTTCTAACGCTCACTTCAGCCAAGACTCTAAATACCGGCGTTAGAAAGATTCCATTGAAAAGATAGGATACGCAATTGACGTAAGGGGATCTGCGGTATGGAAGAGTCATGGCTGGAAAGTGAGCGTTAGACGCTTTCCTGACTGACTCTAAATACCAGCGGGTGGCCAAAACCAGCGTTAGGACCCCCTAACGCTGGTTTTGATGGCTATTGCAGAACTCTAAATCTAGACAAGAGTAAGAACCCAATGCTTCATGCCATCTCCCTGGCACAGATATTAAGACTAGTAAAGTATAAAATCTGCTATTTCTCCCTTTTATTTTAAAACGGTTTGCTTGTGTGTAATTTTACTTGTAACAACTTTTTATTAATAATGCATTGTGCATAATATTTTTGGTATGATAAATAATTCATTTATTAAGCTTTGGACTTTGTCTAATATTTTAACCACGTTACTGAAAGAGACTGGTAGTAGTAAAACTGTATATTTTAGGTTATGTTCTGCTAAATTCAATTCTGAGAGTTAATGTGTAAGTCTGAGTTTTCCTTAAGATTTCCCATATCATATAATCTTAAGTGGTGGCAGCTAGATATAGTGTTAGTTTAATGGGGGTGGAATTATAGGGGAGTTTTGGGCATTTGTTTTACGTCTAGCGCAAACTAGAGAATGTGAGTAGTGACAGTAGAAGGGGTCTGATAACCCTTTCTGTGCCAGACAAATGACTGGCACAGGGTTGGTTAACCTTATTCGTCACACTTGTATAACCATCAGCATTCTCCACAAGAGTGAGCACAAGGTTATCTATATGGTGCACACAAACTAGAACTGTCTAGCTGTTATAAAGTATATTAATATAACAGTTTGTCATGCAAAGCTGGGGAATGGGTAGTACAGGCATTATCTATATTTTTAAACAATAAAAAAATTAAGTAGACTGTCCCTTTAACTTCTAATTTATACGTTAATAAATTAAAGGAAAAAAGCTATTTTAGGGAATACTAAAAGCCCTGGAAAAATACCCTTAAATTCCCAAAAAGGAGTATAATCAATCGAGAAAAAAATGTTGGGTAATTACATACCAAACCGAGGTCTGAGTAAAGTCCTACCTCAATGGTGGCACTGATTTCCTGGCCAGTAGCCATGTAACAAAAACAGCAACAAAAAAAATGAATAAAATAAAACAAACAACCCCACCCCAAAATATATTGTATTTAATCTGACACACAGACCTTTATCAAATATAATTATGCAAAAAAGCCCTAAAAATTTAAATAATGGTGGTGACCAACCGTAATACAATAGCTCTTTTCCGATTGGTTGCTCAGGTGGAAGATGGATGAAGATTTCCCAATAAAAAAGGTGGCAGAAGATAGATAATAATAGACCAACACCAGCAGGGAGGTTAAAGATGGTCACTGCCTCCATGAAGATGGGCCCCCACTGCTGCCAGGATGAAGATGGGCCATGCCATGAAGAGGAGCACCACAGTTAGCAATCATGTAGGAGCCGGATTCAAGTTTGGTGAGTACCATCTTTGGGGTTAAGCTATACTCAAATCCAGTGATGTGCGGTGACTTCAGAGGCTGGTGAGGCAGTGGCTAGCAATCGGATACGCCTTCATTCTTTAGATATCCTTTGTTGAAGAAATAGCAATGCACATGGGCGAGCCAATTGCATGAGGTATCTATATGCAGCCACCAATCAGTATCTACTGAGCTTATTTAGATATGATTTTCAACAAAGGATATCAGATTTTCTTCATTCTTTTGATATCCTTTGTTGAAAAGCATATCTAAATTTGCTTAGTAGCTACTGAGCGTATTTGGATATGCTTTCCAACAAAGGATATCAAAAGAATGAAGAAAATCATATATCCTTTGTTGAAAATCATATCTAAATATGCTCAGTAGCTATGAGCATATTTAGATATGCTTTTCAACAAAGGATATCAAAAGAATGAAGAAACTCAGATCTAAATATGCTCATTAGCTACTGAGCATATTTAGATCTGATTTTCAGCAAACATACCATAGCATAGCAACTTGCAAGTTTTGCTAGGCTCACACACACAGCCCCCTCACTCTCTAAGCTCTCCCTCACACACACAGCCCCTTCGCTCTCTAAGCTCTCCCTTACACACACAGCCCCCTCACTCTCTAAGCTCTACCTCACACACACAGCCCCCTCACTCTCTAAGCTCTACCTCACACACACAGCCCCCTCACTCTCTAAGCTCTCCCTCACACACACAGCCCCCTCGCTCTCTAAGCTCTCCCTCTCACACACAGCCCCCTCACTCTCTAAGCTCTCCCTCACACACACAGCCCCCTCACTCTCTAAGCTCTCCCTCACACACACAGCCCCCTCACTCTCTAAGCTCTCCCTCACACACAGCTCCCTCACTCTCTAAGCTCTCCCTCACACACACAGCCCCCTCACTCTCTAAGCTCTCCCTCTCACACAGCCCCCTCACTCTCTAAGGTCTCCCTCACACACAGCCCCCTCACTGTCTAAGCTCTCCCTCACACACACAGGCCCCTCACTCTCTAAGCTCTCCCTCTCACACAGCCCCCTCACTCTCTAAGGTCTCCTTCACACACAGCCCCCTCACTCTCTAAGCTCTCCCTCACACACACAGCCCCCTCACTCTCTAAGCTCTCCCTCACACACACAGCCCCTTCACTCTCTAAGCTCTCCCTCACACACACAGCCCCCTCACTCTCTAAGTTCTCCCTCACACACACAGCCCCCTCACTCTCTAAGGTCTCCCTCACACACACAGCCCCCTCACTCTCTAAGGTCTCCCTCACACACACAGCCCCCTCACTCGCTAAGCTCTCCCTCTCACACACAGCCCCCTCACTCTCTAAGCTCTTCCTTACACACAGCCCCCTCACTCTCTAAGCTCTTCCTTACACACAGCCCCCTCACTCTCTAAGCTCTCCCTCTCACACAGCCCCCTCACTCTCTAAGCTCTCCCTCACACACACAGCCCCCTCACTCTCTAAGCTCTCCCTCACACACACAGCACCCTCACTCTCTAAGCTCTCCCTCACACACACACAGCCCCCTCACTCTCTAAGCTCTCCCTCACACACACAGCCCCCTCACTCTCTAAGCTCTCCCTCACACACAGAGCCCCCTCACTCTCTAAGCTCTCCCTCGCACACACAGCCCCCTCACTCTCTAAGCTCTCCCTCACACACACAGCCCCCTCACTCTCTAAGGTCTCCCTCACACACACAGCCCCCTCACTCTCTAAGTTCTCCCTCACACACACAGCCCCCTCACTCTCTAAGCTCTCCCTCACACACACAGCCCCCTCACTCTCTAAGCTCTCCCTCACACACACAGCCCCCTCACTCTCTAAGTTCTCCCTCACACACACAGCCCCCTCACTCTCTAAGCTCTCCCTCACACACACAGCCCCCTCGCTCTCTAAGCTCTCCCTCACACACACAGCCCGCTCACTCTCTAAGCTCTCCCTCACACACACAGCCCCCTCACTCGCTAAGTTCTCCCTCACACACACAGCCCCCTCGCTCTCTAAGGTCTCCCTCACACACACAGTCCCCTCACTCTCTAAGCTCTCCCTCTCACACACAGCCCCCTCACTCTATAAGCTCTCCCTCACACACACAGCCCCCTCACTCTCTAAGCTCTCCCTCTCACACACAGCCCCCTCACTCTCTAAGCTCTCCCTCACACACACAGCCCCTCACTCTCTAAGCTCTCCCTCACACACACAGCCCCCTCACTCTCTAAGCTCTCCCTCACACACAGCCCCCTCGCTCTCTAAGCTCTCCCTCACACACACAGCCCCCTCACTCTCTAAGCTCTCCCTTACACACACAGCCCCCTCACTCTCTAAGTTCTCCCTCACACACACAGCCCCCTCACTTTCTAAGGTCTCCCTCACACACACAGCCCCCTCACTCTCTAAGTTCTCCCTCACACACACAGCCCCCTCACTCTCTAAGGTCTCCCTCACACACACAGCCCCCTCACTCTCTAAGCTCTCCCTCTCACACACAGCCCCCTCACTCTCTAAGCTCTCCCTCACACGCACAGCCCCCTCACTCTCTAAGCTCTCCCTTACACACAGCCCCCTCACTCTCTAAGTTCTCCCTCACACACACAGCCCCCTCACTCTCTAAGTTCTCCCTCACACACACAGCCCCCTCACTCTCTAAGGTCTCCCTCACACACACAGCCCCCTCACTCTCTAGGGTCTCCCTCTCACATAGCCCCCTCACTCTCTAAGGTCTCCCTCACACACAGCCCCCTCACTCTCTAAGCTCTCCCTTACACACAGACCCCTCACTCTCTAAGCTCTCCCTCACACACACAGCCCCCTCACTCTCTAAGGTCTCCCTCACACACACAGCCCCCTCACTCTCTAAGCTCTCCCTCACACAGAGCCCCCTCACTCTCTAAGCTCTCCCTCACACACACAGCCCCCTCACTCTCTAAGCTCTCCCTCACACACACAGCCCCCTCATTCTCTAAGCTCTCCCTCACACACAGCCCCCTCACTCTCTAAGCTCTACCTCACACACACAGCCCCCTCACTCTCTAAGCTCTCTCTCTCACACAGCCCCCTCACTCTCTAAGGTCTCCCTCACACACAGCCCCCTCAATGTCTAAGCTCTCCCTCACACACACAGCCCCCTCACTCTCTAAGCTCTCCCTCTCACACAGCCCCCTCACTCTCTAAGATCTCCCTCACACACAGCCCCCTCACTCTCTAAGCTCTCCCTCACACACACAGCCCCCTCACTCTCTAAGCTCTCCCTCTCACACACAGCCCCCTCACTGTCTAAGCTCTTCCTTACACACAGCCCCCTCACTCTCTAAGCTCTCCCTCTCACAAAGCCCCCTCACTCTCTAAGCTCTCCCTCACACACACAGCCCCCTCAGCTCTCTAAGCTCTCCCTCACACACACAGCCCCCTCACTCTCTAAGCTCTCCCTCACACACACAGCCCCCTCACTCTCTAAGCTCTCCCTCACACACACAGCACCCTCACTCTCTAAGCTCTCCCTCACACACAGCCCCCTCACTGTCTAAGCTCTCCCTCACACACACAGCCTCCTCACTCTCTAAGCTCTCCCTTACATACACAGCCCCCTCACTCTCTAAGCTCTCCCTCGCACACACAGCCCCCTCACTCTCTAAGGTCTCCCTCACACACACACCCCCCTCACTCTCTAAGCTCTCCCTCTCACACACAGCCCCCTCACTCTCTAAGCTCTTCCTTACACACAGCCCCCTCACTCTCTAAGCTCTCCCTCTCACACAGCCCCCTCACTCTCTAAGCTCTCCCTCACACACACAGCCCCCTCACTCTCTAAGCTCTCCCTCACACACACAGCCCCCTCACTCTCTAAGCTGTCCCTCACACACACAGCCCCCTCACTCTCTAAGCTCTCCCTCACACACACAGCCCCCTCACTCTCTAAGCTCTCCCTCACACACACAGCCCCCTCACTCTCTAAGCTCTCCCTCACACACACAGCCCCCTCACTCTCTAAGCTCTCCCTCTCACACAGCCCCCTCACTCTCTAAGGTCTCCCTCACACACACAGCCCCCTCACTCTCTAAGTTCTCCCGCACACACACAGCCCCCTCACTCTCTAAGCTCTCCCTCACACACACAGCCCCCTCGCTCTCTAAGCTCTCCCTCACACACACAGCCCGCTCACTCTCTAAGCTCTCCCTCACACACACAGCCCCCTCACTCGCTAAGTTCTCCCTCACACACACAGCCCCCTCGCTCTCTAAGGTCTCCCTCACACACACAGTCCCCTCACTCTCTAAGCTCTCCCTCTCACACACAGCCCCCTCACTCTATAAGCTCTCCCTCACACACACAGCCCCCTCACTCTCTAAGCTCTCCCTCTCACACACAGCCCCCTCACTCTCTAAGCTCTCCCTCACACACACAGCCCCTCACTCTCTAAGCTCTCCCTCACACACACAGCCCCCTCACTCTCTAAGCTCTCCCTCACACACAGCCCCCTCGCTCTCTAAGCTCTCCCTCACACACACAGCCCCCTCACTCTCTAAGCTCTCCCTTACACACACAGCCCCCTCACTCTCTAAGTTCTCCCTCACACACACAGCCCCCTCACTCTCTAAGGTCTCCCTCACACACACAGCCCCCTCACTCTCTAAGTTCTCCCTCACACACACAGCCCCCTCACTCTCTAAGGTCTCCCTCACACACACAGCCCCCTCACTCTCTAAGCTCTCCCTCTCACACACAGTCCCCTCACTCTCTAAGCTCTCCCTCACACACACAGCCCCCTCACTCTCTAAGCTCTCCCTTACACACAGCCCCCTCACTCTCTAAGTTCTCCCTCACACACACAGCCCCCTCACTCTCTAAGTTCTCCCTCACACACACAGCCCCCTCACTCTCTAAGGTCTCCCTCACACACACAGCCCCCTCACTCTCTAAGCTCTCCCTCTCACACACAGTCCCCTCACTCTCTAAGCTCTCCCTCACACGCACAGCCCCTTCACTCTCTAAGCTCTCCCTTACACACAGCCCCCTCACTCTCTAAGTTCTCCCTCACACACACAGCCCCCTCACTCTCTAAGTTCTCCCTCACACACACAGCCCCCTCACTCTCTAAGGTCTCCCTCACACACACAGCCCCCTCACTCTCTAAGGTCTCCCTCTCACATAGCCCCCTCACTCTCTAAGGTCTCCCTCACACACAGCCCCCTCACTCTCTAAGCTCTCCCTTACACACAGACCCCTCACTCTCTAAGCTCTCCCTCACACACACAGCCCCCTCACTCTCTAAGGTCTCCCTCACACACACAGCCCCCTCACTCTCTAAGCTCTCCCTCACACAGAGCCCCCTCACTCTCTAAGCTCTCCCTCACACACACAGCCCCCTCACTCTCTAAGCTCTCCCTCACACACACAGCCCCCTCATTCTCTAAGCTCTCCCTCACACACAGCCCCCTCACTCTCTAAGCTCTCCCTCACACACACAGCCCCCTCACTCTCTAAGCTCTCTCTCTCACACAGCCCCCTCACTCTCTAAGGTCTCCCTCACACACAGCCCCCTCAATGTCTAAGCTCTCCCTCACACACACAGCCCCCTCACTCTCTAAGCTCTCCCTCTCACACAGCCCCCTCACTCTCTAAGATCTCCCTCACACACAGCCCCCTCACTCTCTAAGCTCTCCCTCACACACACAGCCCCCTCACTCTCTAAGCTCTCCCTCTCACACACAGCCCCCTCACTGTCTAAGCTCTTCCTTACACACAGCCCCCTCACTCTCTAAGCTCTCCCTCTCACAAAGCCCCCTCACTCTCTAAGCTCTCCCTCACACACACAGCCCCCTCACTCTCTAAGCTCTCCCTCACACACACAGCCCCCTCACTCTCTAAGCTCTCCCTCACACACACAGCCCCCTCACTCTCTAAGCTCTCCCTCACACACACAGCACCCTCACTCTCTAAGCTCTCCCTCACACACAGCCCCCTCACTGTCTAAGCTCTCCCTCACACACACAGCCTCCTCACTCTCTAAGCTCTCCCTTACATACACAGCCCCCTCACTCTCTAAGCTCTCCCTCGCACACACAGCCCCCTCACTCTCTAAGGTCTCCCTCACACACACACCCCCCTCACTCTCTAAGCTCTCCCTCTCACACACAGCCCCCTCACTCTCTAAGCTCTTCCTTACACACAGCCCCCTCACTCTCTAAGCTCTCCCTCTCACACAGCCCCCTCACTCTCTAAGCTCTCCCTCACACACACAGCCCCCTCACTCTCTAAGCTCTCCCTCACACACACAGCCCCCTCACTCTCTAAGCTGTCCCTCACACACACAGCCCCCTCACTCTCTAAGCTCTCCCTCACACACACAGCCCCCTCACTCTCTAAGCTCTCCCTCACACACACAGCCCCCTCACTCTCTAAGCTCTCCCTCACACACACAGCCCCCTCACTCTCTAAGCTCTCCCTCTCACACAGCCCCCTCACTCTCTAAGGTCTCCCTCACACACACAGCCCCCTCACTCTCTAAGTTCTCCCGCACACACACAGCCCCCTCACTCTCTAAGCTCTCCCTCACACACACAGCCCCCTCGCTCTCTAAGCTCTCCCTCACACACACAGCCCGCTCACTCTCTAAGCTCTCCCTCACACACACAGCCCCCTCACTCGCTAAGTTCTCCCTCACACACACAGCCCCCTCGCTCTCTAAGGTCTCCCTCACACACACAGTCCCCTCACTCTCTAAGCTCTCCCTCTCACACACAGCCCCCTCACTCTATAAGCTCTCCCTCACACACACAGCCCCCTCACTCTCTAAGCTCTCCCTCTCACACACAGCCCCCTCACTCTCTAAGCTCTCCCTCACACACACAGCCCCTCACTCTCTAAGCTCTCCCTCACACACACAGCCCCCTCACTCTCTAAGCTCTCCCTCACACACAGCCCCCTCGCTCTCTAAGCTCTCCCTCACACACACAGCCCCCTCACTCTCTAAGCTCTCCCTTACACACACAGCCCCCTCACTCTCTAAGTTCTCCCTCACACACACAGCCCCCTCACTCTCTAAGGTCTCCCTCACACACACAGCCCCCTCACTCTCTAAGCTCTCCCTCACACACACAGCCCCCTCACTCTCTAAGGTCTCCCTCACACACACAGCCCCCTCACTCTCTAAGCTCTCCCTCTCACACACAGTCCCCTCACTCTCTAAGCTCTCCCTCACACACACAGCCCCCTCACTCTCTAAGCTCTCCCTTACACACAGCCCCCTCACTCTCTAAGTTCTCCCTCACACACACAGCCCCCTCACTCTCTAAGTTCTCCCTCACACACACAGCCCCCTCACTCTCTAAGGTCTCCCTCACACACACAGCCCCCTCACTCTCTAAGGTCTCCCTCTCACATAGCCCCCTCACTCTCTAAGGTCTCCCTCACACACAGCCCCCTCACTCTCTAAGCTCTCCCTTACACACAGACCCCTCACTCTCTAAGCTCTCCCTCACACACACAGCCCCCTCACTCTCTAAGTTCTCCCTCACACACACAGCCCCCTCACTCTCTAAGCTCTCCCTCACACAGAGCCCCCTCACTCTCTAAGCTCTCCCTCACACACACAGCCCCCTCACTCTCTAAGCTCTCCCTCACACACACAGCCCCCTCATTCTCTAAGCTCTCCCTCACACACAGCCCCCTCACTCTCTAAGGTCTCCCTCACACACAGCCCCCTCACTCTCTAAGCTCTCCCTTACACACAGACCCCTCACTCTCTAAGCTCTCCCTCACACACACAGCCCCCTCACTCTCTAAGGTCTCCCTCACACACACAGCCCCCTCACTCTCTAAGTTCTCCCTCACACACACAGCCCCCTCACTCTCTAAGGTCTCCCTCACACACACAGCCCCCTCACTCTCTAAGTTCTCCCTCACACACACAGCCCCCTCACTCTCTAAGGTCTCCCTCACACACACAGCCCCCTCACTCTCTAAGCTCTCCCTCTCACACACAGTCCCCTCACTCTCTAAGCTCTCCCTCACACACACAGCCCCCTCACTCTCTAAGCTCTCCCTTACACACAGCCCCCTCACTCTCTAAGTTCTCCCTCACACACACAGCCCCCTCACTCTCTAAGTTCTCCCTCACACACACAGCCCCCTCACTCTCTAAGGTCTCCCTCACACACACAGCCCCCTCACTCTCTAAGGTCTCCCTCTCACATAGCCCCCTCACTCTCTAAGGTCTCCCTCACACACAGCCCCCTCACTCTCTAAGCTCTCCCTTACACACAGACCCCTCACTCTCTAAGCTCTCCCTCACACACACAGCCCCCTCACTCTCTAAGGTCTCCCTCACACACACAGCCCCCTCACTCTCTAAGCTCTCCCTCACACAGAGCCCCCTCACTCTCTAAGCTCTCCCTCACACACACAGCCCCCTCACTCTCTAAGCTCTCCCTCACACACACAGCCCCCTCATTCTCTAAGCTCTCCCTCACACACAGCCCCCTCACTCTCTAAGCTCTACCTCACACACACAGCCCCCTCACTCTCTAAGCTCTCCCTCTCACACAGCCCCCTCACTCTCTAAGGTCTCCCTCACACACAGCCCCCTCAATGTCTAAGCTCTCCCTCACACACACAGCCCCCTCACTCTCTAAGCTCTCCCTCTCACACAGCCCCCTCACTCTCTAAGATCTCCCTCACACACAGCCCCCTCACTCTCTAAGCTCTCCCTCACACACACAGCCCCCTCACTCTCTAAGCTCTCCCTCTCACACACAGCCCCCTCACTCTCTAAGCTCTTCCTTACACACAGCCCCCTCACTCTCTAAGCTCTCCCTCTCACAAAGCCCCCTCACTCTCTAAGCTCTCCCTCACACACACAGCCCCCTCACTCTCTAAGCTCTCCCTCACACACACAGCCCCCTCACTCTCTAAGCTCTCCCTCACACACAGCCCCCTCACTGTCTAAGCTCTCCCTCACACACACAGCCTCCTCACTCTCTAAGCTCTCCCTTACATACACAGCCCCCTCACTCTCTAAGGTCTCCCTCGCACACACAGCCCCCTCACTCTCTAAGGTCTCCCTCACACACACACACCCCTCACTCTCTAAGCTCTCCCTCTCACACACAGCCCCCTCACTCTCTAAGCTCTTCCTTACACACAGCCCCCTCACTCTCTAAGCTCTCCCTCTCACACAGCCCCCTCACTCTCTAAGCTCTCCCTCACACACACAGCCCCCTCACTCTCTAAGCTCTCCCTCACACACACAGCCCCCTCACTCTCTAAGCTGTCCCTCACACACACAGCCCCCTCACTCTCTAAGCTCTCCCTCACACACACAGCCCCCTCACTCTCTAAGCTCTCCCTCACACACACAGCCCCCTCACTCTCTAAGCTCTCCCTCACACACACAGCCCCCTCACTCTCTAAGCTCTCCCTCTCACACAGCCCCCTCACTCTCTAAGGTCTCCCTCACACACACAGCCCCCTCACTCTCTAAGTTTTCCCTCACACACACAGCCCCCTCACTCTCTAAGCTTTCCCTCACACACACAGCCCCCTCACTCTCTAAGTTCTCCCTCACACCCGCAGCCCCCTCACTCTCTAAGCTCTCCCTCACACACACAGCCCCTTCGCTCTCTAAGCTCTCCCTCACACACACAGCCCCCTCACTCTCTAAGCTCTCCCTCACACACACAGCCCCCTCACTCTCTAAGTTCTCCCTCACACACACAGCCCCCTCACTCTCTAAGCTCTCCCTCACACACACAGCCCCCCTCACTCTCTAAGCTCTCCCTCACACACACAGCCCCCTCACTCTCTAAGCTCTCCCTCACACACACAGCCCCCTCACTCTCTAAGCTCTCCCTCACACACAGCCCCCTCACTCTCTAAGCTCTCCCTCACACACACAGCCCCCTCACTCTCTAAGCTCTCCCTTACATACACAGCCCCCTCACTCTCTAAGTTCTCCCTCACACACACAGCCCTCTCACTCTCTAAGGTCTCCCTCACACACACAGCCCCCTCACTCTCTAAGTTCTCCCTCACACACACAGCCCCCTCACTCTCTAAGGTCTCCCTCACACACACAGACCCCTCACTCTCACACACATCCCCCTCAGTCTCTAAGCTCTCCCTCACACACAGCCCCCTCACTCTCTAAGCTCTCCCTCACACACACAGCCCCCTCACTCTCTAAGCTCTCCCTCACACACAGCCCCCTCACTCTCTAAGCTCTCCCTCACACACACAGCCCCCTCACTCTCTAAGCTCTCCCTTACACACACAGCCCCCTCACTCTCTAAGTTCTCCCTCACACACACAGCCCCCTCACTCTCTAAGGTCTCCCTCACACACACAGCCCCCTCACTCTCTAAGTTCTCCCTCACACACACAGCCCCCTCACTCTCTAAGGTCTCCCTCACACACACAGCCCCCTCACTCTCTAAGCTCTCCCTCTCACATAGCCCCCTCACTCTCTAAGGTCTCCCTCACACACAGCCCCCTCACTCTCTAAGCTCTCCCTTACACACAGCCCCCTCACTCTCTAAGCTCTCCCTCTCAAACAGCCCCCTCACTCTCTAAGATCTCCCTCACACACAGCCCCCTCACTCTCTAAGCTCTCCCTCACACACACAGCCCCCTCACTCTCTAAGCTCTCCCTCACACACACAGCCCCCTCACTCTCTAAGCTCTCCCTCACACACAGCCCCCTCACTCTCTAAGCTCTCCCTCACACACACAGCCCCCTCACTCTCTAAGGTCTCCCTCACACACACAGCCCCCTCACTCTCTAAGTTCTCCCTCACACACACAGCCCCCTCACTCTCTAAGGTCTCCCTCACACACACAGCCCCCTCACTCTCTAAGCTCTCCCTCTCACACAGCCCCCTCACTCTCTAAGGTCTCCCTCACACACAGCCCCCTCACTCTCTAAGCTCTCCCTTACACACAACCCCCTCACTCTCTAAGCTCTCCCTCTCACACAGCCCCCTCACTCTCTAAGGTCTCCCTCACACACAGCCCCCTCACTCTCTAAGCTCTCCCTCACACACACAGCCCCCTCACTCTCTAAGCTCTCCCTCACACACACAGCCCCCTCACTCTCTAAGCTCTCCCTCACACACACAGCCCCCTCACTCTCTAAGCTCTCCCCCACACACACACACAGCCCCCTCCACAACCTCTCAGCTGCTTCATGCAGAAACAGCCCCCTCCTCACCCTCTCGGTTCCTTCACACATGCACAGCCAACTCCTTAACCTGTCAGCTACCCTCTCCCACACACAACCCCCTCTGCACGCTCTCATCCCCCTCTCCCTAACACACAGCCCCCTCTTTACCCTCTCAGATCCACTCTCTCACAAACAGCCCTCTCCTCACTTAGTCATCCCCTCTCCCTCATACACAGACCCCTCCTTACCCTGTCAGCTCCCCTCTCACTCACTCACAAAGTCCCCTTCTCACCTTCACAACCCAACCTCAAACCAGGCAGCTCCTATCAGCTATCTCCCTGAATCCCATTCTCTCTCTCCCTCCCTCCTGACCCTCTCAGTCCACCTCTCACTCACACACAGCCTCCTCTTTACAAACATATGCAATCTCTCATTCACACACCACTCTCACCCCCCCCCCCCTCTTACCCCTCAACATGCACACACCTCACACACCCTCATACAGGGAGTGCAGAATTATTAGGCAAGTTGTATTTTTGAGGATTCATTTTATTATTGAACAACAACCATGTTCTCAATGAACCCAAAAATCTCATTAATATCAAAGCTGAATAGTTTTGGAAGTAGTTTTTAGTTTGTTTTTAGTTATAGCTATTTTAGGGGGATATCTGTGTGTGCAGGTGACTATTACTGTGCATAATTATTAGGCAACTTAACAAAAAACAAATATATACCCATTTCAATTATTTATTTTTACCAGTGAAACCAATATAACATCTCAACATTCACAAATATACATTTCTGACATTCAAAAACAAAACAAAAACAAATCAGTGACCAATATAGCCACCTTTCTTTGCAAGGACACTCAAAAGCCTGCCATCCATGGATTCTGTCAGTGTTTTGATCTGTTCACCATCAACATTGCGTGCAGCAGCAACCACAGCCTCCCAGACACTGTTCAGAGAGGTGTACTGTTTTCCCTCCTTGTAAATCTCACATTTGATGATGGACCACAGGTTCTCAATGGGGTTCAGATCAGGTGAACAAGGAGGCCATGTCATTAGATTTTCTTCTTTTTTACCCTTTCTTGCCAGCCACGCTGTGGAGTACTTGGACGCGTGTGATGGAGCATTGTCCTGCATGAAAATCATGTTTTTCTTGAAGGATGCAGACTTCTTCCTGTACCACTGCTTGAAGAAGGTGTCTTCCAGAAACTGGCAGTAGGACTGGGAGTTGAGCTTGACTTCATCCTCAACCCGAAAAGGCCCCAAGCTCATCTTTGATGATACCAGCCCAAACCAGTACTCCACCTCCACCTTGCTGGCGTCTGAGTCAGACTGGAGCTCTCTGCCCTTTACCAATCCAGCCACGGGCCCATCCATCTGGCCCATCAAGACTCACTCTCATTTCATCAGTCCATAAAACCTTAGAAAAATCAGTCTTGAGATATTTCTTGGCCCAGTCTTGACGTTTCAGCTTGTGTGTCTTGTTTAGTGGTGGTCGTCTTTCAGCCTTTCTTACCTTGGCCATGTCTCTGAGTATTGCACACCTTGTGCTTTTGGGCACTCCAGTGATGTTGCAGCTCTGAAATATGGCCAAACTGGTGGCAAGTGGCATCTTGGCAGCTGCACGCTTAACTTTTCTCAGTTCATGGGCAGTTATTTTGCGCCTTGGTTTTTCCACACGCTTCTTGCGACCCTGTTGACTATTTTGAATGAAACGCTTGATTGTTCAATGATCACGCTTCAGAAGCTTTGCAATTTTAAGAGTGATGCATCCCTCTGCAAGATATCTCACTATTTTTGACTTTTCTGAGCCTGTCAAGTCCTTCTTTTGACCCATTTTGCCAAAGGAAAGAAAGTTGCCTAATAATTATGCACACCTGATATAGGGTGTTGATGTCATTAGACCACACCCCTTCTCATTACAGAGATGCACATCACCTAATATGCTTAATTGGTAGTAGGCTTTCGAGCCTATACAGCTTGGAGTAAGACAACATGCATAAAGAGGATGATGTGGTCAAAATACTCATTTGCCTAATAATTCGGCACTCCCTGTATACACATATCTGTCTCAAACGTTTTCTGTCACACTCACAGGCAGACACTGAGTACTGACCTCTCAGTTAAAATCATTGATCAGCAAATAATACACACACATAGCTTCTGTAAAGGGACAGGGAGAAGATCAGTGTGTGTTCTGTGCAGACCGGAGGGAGGAGTTCATTCAGGTTACTTCCTGTGTTGAGCAGTGGTGCTGATCTGAAGCAAAATATTGTAAACATGAGACACAATTTCCAGGATGCCTAATTTTATAGGCATTGTGCATATACTCTTTAGCTTCAGCTGTACAGTGTAGAGATTAGCATAAAGATGAAATGCTGAACGGCTACAAGTAAAAGACAGTGGATCATGTTAGAGGAGGAGTGGGGGACAATAACTGCAGCTTGGAACAAGAGGTTAATTAGAGCAGTAGTATAAGGCTAATACTACTTCTCTAATTAACCTCTTGTTGCAAGCTGCAGTTATTGTCCCCCACTCCTCTAACAGGATCCACTGTCTTTTACTTTTAGCTGTTTAGCATTTCATCTTTATGCTAATCTTTCTCTACGCTGTACAGCTGAAGCTAAATTCATTATCTGCAGCTCCATTTCCTCTCTGGCAGCGCAGGACTCACTGAGAAGGGGCTGGGAAGCATCACTGTCATATCGATAGCTTTACCAGGTGAGCTAATAGTGCAGTCCCGGCTATCAGGGGTTCTTGTTGCCCTGCCCCCACCCTTGATCTACCACTGGTGCTGCATCTAATAACGGAAGCCACCAAAATTTCCTGCATCATTTAAAAAAATTAAAACTGAAGTTCCTAGCTTTTTGTACACTATTAAAAGCTGTGTGCGCTAAGATGCCTCTGTAAGATTGTGCTGATGAGTGCTATTTGTAATTTTATTAATAAGTACCATTACTCTAGTAGCGGGAAGTATCAGCAATGTGTACCTTACCTTAGTAGACTGTCACTGACTACACAGTGACTCCTAGTCCTGAGTCTGACTCCTCAGTCTCCTCCAGGCAGTGGGCAGGCACTGGCAGCACCTCCTTCGGCGTCCACACAGTCCAGCTAGCTAGGCAGCACGCAGAGACTCTCTCAGCAGCAGCTCCCTCCACTACTGAGTCTACTCTTCCCGCCAGTCGATCTGTCAGCGCGCGCAACGTCAAAATGGTCACATGGCCCACACCTGTCATTCACCAGCCCAGCAGGCACGCCTCCAGGCAGTGCTGCTGAAGCTGTGATTGGCTGAGGTGACCTAGCTCATCATGGAGGCGGTTTTGAGAACCGCCTCCATTGGAGCTTGTATCAGGGCCAGGCAAGTCACCAGTGGGTGGCGCAGCTCCAGATCCATGTTGCGCAATTAATGGAGGGCAGCGGACCGGCTCACTGCCTCCTAATTGCGCAACAATGGAATATGGATGCTGAATATTTGCACAGCGCATGCGCAAAGCGCAGTAACATAATGAGTTATCCCATGGGGTAGGGGGGGTACCCTTGGGGTGAGGGTGGGCGTGGCCAAAAAAAGAATGAAGAAACAAACACTTTTTTTTTTTTAATAAATATGAATAAAAATCTTTTTTCCCCTCATTGGACAGGGGAGGCGCTGCCTCCCCTGCATCCTATTACTGCACGTCACTGCTCAAATCCTATTGGCTGATTGGAAAAGCCAATAGGATTTTAGCAGCTCTAATCCTATTGACTGATTGGAACCTTTCAGCCAATAGGAATGCAAGGGACGCTATCTTGGATGACGTCCCTTGCATTCAAGTTCCAGTTTACAGCGGCGACCGTATTGAAGAGGAGTTCCACGCCGGATGTCTTCAGGATGGACCCGCTCAGCACCAGATGGATGAAGATAGAAGAGACCGCATGGATGAAGACTTTGCCAGATGGATGAAGATAGAAGAGGCCGCCCGGATGAAGACTTCTTGCCAGCTGGATGGTTCCTTTAAGCGGAACTTTAAAAACTGTAAGTGGATCGTCGGGGGTTAGTGTTAGGTTTATTTAAGGGTTTTTTGGGTGGGTTTTATTTTTAGAGTAGGGTCTGGGCAGGTAAAAGAGCTAAATGCCCTTTTTAGGGCAATGCCCATACAAATGCCCTTTTCAGGGCAATGGGGAGCATAGGTTTTTTTAGATAGGTTTTATTTGGGGGGGTTGTGGGTTTAACTGTTGGGGGGGTGTTTGTATTTTCTTTTCAGGTAAAAGAGCTGATTTCTTTGGGGCAATGCCCCGCAAAAGGTCCTTTTAAGGGCCATTGGTAGTTTATTGTAGGCTAGGGTTTTTTTATTTTGGGGGGGCTTTTTTATTTTGATAGGGCTATTAGATTAGGTGTAATTCGTTTTTATTTTTGATACTGTGGTTTGTTTATTTTTGTAACTTAGTGTTTGTTTGTTTTTGTAACTTAGCGTTAATTTATTTTTGTAATTTAATTTTTAATTGTAGATTTAAATCATTTGAGTAGGGTTAGGGTTTTTTACTATGTAATGTAGTTAATTTAATTGCTATTTTAATGTAATTGTAGTATAATAGTTAAGGTAGGTTAATTAATAGTTTAGAATTAGTTTATTTTAATTCTACAGGTAAGTTTTAATTTTTTATAAGATAGGGATGTGGCAATTTTAATGTAAAGTTAGCGGGTTGATAGGTTTAGGGGTTAATAGCTTAATTTAGTTTATGGCGATGTGGGGGGCTGGCAGTTTAGGGGTTAATAGGTTTAGTTAATGGTAGTGATGTGGGAAGCCAGGGGTTTAGGGGTTAATACATTTATTTAGTGGCGGCAGGGTCCGAGAGCGGCGGGATAGGGGTTAATAACTTTATTAAAGTTGCGGCGGGGTCCGGGAGCGGCGAAATAGGGGTTAAACATTTTAGTATAGTATCGGCGTTTAGTGACAGGATATAAATAAAGTTGGGAAAAAGCCGAATAGCAGCGAGATCGATGACTGTTAGTTAACAACAGTCCGATGCTCATCACCCCGTACTTGGTGCGCGTCTTTTTACTGGCTTTTTTTATAAATATTAGCATATTCAGGTCCGCGGCCGCGATGTTAGGCGATGTTAGGCGAGTGTATTGGTGCCGGCGAATGCAGCATAGTTGAGGCTTTGATAAATATCCCCCTTTGTGTTTACTACCTCAAATGGAAGTTTATTCCATGAATCCACCACCCTTTCTGTAAAAAAAATGCTTCCTCAAATGTCTCCTGATTCTGCTACCCTCTAACTTTAGATTGTGACTCCTTGTTTTGGCATTTATTTTTTTGTGAAAAATGCTTTCAGCTTTTTATTTAATTAAGTCCCTTCATACACATCATTAATCTGTCTCAGAAGAGATGACATGATAAGGACTTGCAAAACAATGGAAACGTTTGCTAACGTTGTGACTGTAAGGACTTCACCCTGCATTCGTTTGTTATTTGCTGTTTGGCTGCCATTTTTACTAACCTGTCTCTCCTCACCTGTTGCAGAGTGTGTAACGCTGCTCACTACACCCTGGCGCCCTCTTATGACCAAACTGGAGAACTTCATCAGTGAGAGACAGGTTGCAGTCCCAGAATTATGATGTCATCACTTATTATTTAAAGTGCCTCAGTTCATTCTGCCTTTGCCAATGCATTGTCTCAGAATTCTTTGTGAGTTCCTGTGTTCCTGTGTATAACCTGGCTTGTTTGACGTCCCTTTGGGTTCCTGATCCCTGGCTTGTTCCTAACTCTGTTGATCTTTGTGTTCCTGACCCCAGCTCGCCTGACTACTCGCTTTGGCTCCTGACCCGGCTCGTGTGACTACCCGCTCTGGCTTTGACTCCTGGCTTGTTATTTGGCTTTTGAACTTTGTATTATTTTTTGTTATTATTTAATAAAGGTGTGACTATTTTAGCATTTCACGTCTGATTCCTGGTACCCTGGCAGTGACCCCCATAGTGTACATTCCTGCTCCAATAAAACACTCAGTAGACCATAAAATAGGGGTAAAAAGGTATCATCATAAACAAAATAAAGGGAGGGCCGGAATTTCCCATCCTGTGCAAGTCCCGATAAGAATTGACACCCACTTCCTCTTTTCCTCCCCTTTTAAAACTTCCACTTTCCACCAATTTCCCCTTTAATTGACCCTTCATTTTTTTTGTGGGTCCATAAGGGATTACAAACTCCCCCTTCCAAAATGTCATACAGGGTTGTATGACTGTAACTATTTGTATCTACTCCAGGAAGTTCGGATAGGGTCCTCCAAATAAGGCAAGTGGTTGGTGCAGTTTGGCTACTGAAAAACAATTAGAGAAAACAAGGTATTAATGCATTAAAACAATAACACTCAGATACAGTTAAAGTTAAAGGGCCCTATTCACACCGTCCCCAGTCATGCTCCAACCAACCATGTCCCATCTCTAGATAACATCATGGGACCATAAACAAATGAAAATATGCTTTCTAATTTATCATACCCCATTATGTAAAAAAATTAAATGCATTTGTATGTGGTTCCATGATTTTATCTGGTAGAATCACCAACATTTTTATGATCAGCTGGGATTTTTACCTCACTCAGTGCTAGATTATGAGTGGAGTGCTAATTATCGCTCCCGCTCGCGAGCTACCTGTGCTGGTTATAATATCGCAACCACGCTAATGTATTCTCCCATAGACTTCAATGGAGCGTGAAAAGTGGGGGGGGGGAAATAACACCCAAGTCATGCAAACCCAATAGCATTTTCTCAAGTGCGCTATCCCGACATGAAATATTAATATTTCACATTCCAATGTTCTTCACGTAGAAGAATATGTTCTATGTATTCATAAATACATATTCCAACATATATCTGATGATATTTATGTACAATATATGTGTATATATATATATATATATATATATATATATATATATACAGTATATATATATATATATATGGGGAGCAATATAGTTTTTGCACTCTCATCGATGCACATCAGCAGCCAGGGTGCTATAAATTCATATAAAAGTTCACAATAAGCACTCATTGGTCTGCAATCAGCTTAGTTAAAGCAATCCTTTTTTTATTTTAGTGACGTTTCGGGATATAACCTATCCCTTCTTCAGACAAACATATACTATGCAATTTCAAAACATAAATAGGGTAGACAAAACACTCCCCCTGTGGTTGTACCAATCGCAAAACACGTGTGCAAAATGTTCTATATGTGAATGTGTTACTAAGTCTGAAATCAGAAAAATGACTCATTAAGAGTATATATTAGCTCATAACATTCCCAAATGGGAGACACTTTGCACATATTATTTCAACACTGAGGGTGGAAAATAATGTCCTTTATATTGGTCCCACCAAGTAGCTTTAAGAAGCATTTTAACTAGCACATATGGCGCCGCTGTCTGCACACTGCACAGCACTGATTGTTGGCAGCAGCAGCATTGCAGCAGGTTAGAAGAAGAGGTTGGGGGCTATGAGCCCTAATTATTTTTAACTGAGTCTGACAGTCTACTGAGGCACTGAGCCTGGCCCCAGTCCCTGACAGCCCTAAGAGTTAGCGTGCTCCAGGACAGCTCAGTCAGCTTAGCTGCCTGCGGCGATTATTAAATTAAATCCTCCTGAGCCTTTACTAATAAATACACAACCAGGATAGCAGGAGGTCAGCCAGGCAGCATCCTAAGCAGCGCTGCAAAGCACTAATTAAAGGTGGGTAACTGGGGTTAGTGCGGCCACTTCAAGAGCAGTTCATCACAAAGTTGGACAACCTGACTGGCATTCTAAGGTGGATGGGCTGCGTTGGTCTACCCCTAGAATGTGGATCCTCAGGTGGTGAAAGATTACAGATGGGTCAGTCCACCCCTGCTTAGGTAGTATGTTCATTTATTGTAAGACTCCAGAAAAATCTTATAGTTACAAGCTGTTTTATGTCCCTTTAAACTGTGCCTTACATGTAGGATAAATTAATATCTACACATGAGCACTATGCAAAATTCACAATAATAAAAAATATCCACTGTTTCTTACTTAAAGGGATAGAAGTTCATTGGAATGTGCATAAATGCATTTTAATTTTAAATATAAATATTTTTGCACTTAATACTTACTTTAGCATAAATTATTTAAGTAAAAGTTATTACTGTTTTTTAGGGGTATTTGTGCATATTCTATGAGGGCCCTTACACCACACTTTCTCACAGAGGACCTGGTGATCTAAACTTCTCCACTCTGGCAAGATAATCTAATACATCTGGTCAGTACCGTGAGGTCCTTCAAAGACTTTTAAAAAGGTGATTTTTTTCTTCAGAGTTGTTTATCTCTCTGTGGGGAGTCCTGGATGTGATGGAGAAACACCTACATTGCAAAATAATGCTCAAAAGGGGGGCGGAGCCAACTGCCAAACAGGAAGGTCACATCAGGAGTGAGCTCCGTGCTGTTTGATAATATTTAACACATTTTTGGCAGAATAATCTACTTACTTACGGTAAAAGCAAGTATCCAACCTACCGAATGATCTGCGTGCTCAAGATGTTAAGTATTATATTTTGGGGGTGGGGGTGGGAAATGTTATCTCTTCTTTTTATCTGTGTGCCTTTTTTTTTTTTTACACTAATTGTGATTAATGCCACCCACATCTATCCTGTCCACTTACATGGGAAACATCGGGAGAGAACCCTGGAAAACTACTAAAGACTGTGGGGTTTGTTTCAGTAAGATATTCATTTAATGTCATATAAGTGAAAAAATCTCTAACTAGAGAAAGATGTCATCTACTAAGGTCAATGCAGGTTTATTTTAGCAAAGAGAAAATTATGCTACTAATAAATGTTAGAACATAAAAAGTTTAACAGGGCCATCTAATCCACTTTGTGTCTCTAATGCTACACTGGCCAAATGATGGTTAACCATGTTTCTGTTAACCTTATTTTGATATGCAACAGGGAAGTGTGTGTGCTGCTTTGAACCTCCACGGATAGTGCTCCTTGAGAAGAGCCCTAGGTAGACCTTGGGTCTGATTAGGTCCAGGAGTCAAATATTGACGTCCCGGGGATGGTTCAGACTGGAATACACTCTTAATTGACTCTTAAAACTAAATCTATTGTACAAGGTTGCGAGATTTAGAAATGTTCACTGATGATATTGAGTTTATATGTTAAGGTTATTTTTACTTATTTTTAGGTAGTATATGCTATTCTATAATGTTGACATAACGATCCCCAGGGATGAGATTCCAGATTACCATAACTTACAAAGCACTCAACAGTCTAACTCCCAACTATATTTCCTCTCTCATCGTGAAATATTTCCCATCCCGTCCTCTTCGATCAACCTCTGACCTACGTCTCTACACTCCTGTTATCTCTATGTCCCACTTTGGACGTGCTGCTCCTGTCCTCTGGAACTCTCTACCCCGCTCCATAAGACTGTCTCAAACCTTGTATAGCTTCAGACGCTCCTTGAAAACTCACCTATTCAGAGAGGCTTACCATCTCTCCTCCATCCCTCATCCAAACTAAACTAATACATGTACATGAACTGCCTGACTCACTGCTACAAATACAACCGATGTAACAAGCTACCCCAACCTTATGTCTCTGCAACCTAACCTATAGACTGTGAGCTCTCCGGAACAGGGCCCTCTTCCTCCTGTACCAGATTTGTTTAGTTTTGTTATGTTTTGTATTTTATCACAAATCTTTGTCATTGTATACCCCTATCATTGTACCCAGCGCTACAGAATTTGGTGGAGCTTTACAAATAAATGATAATAATAATACCCTAGGCCCAATTAAGGTTGCATGATGACAGTTGGTTTCACTTTGTGATAAAGTGGGCCTGATAAAGTTCAGGACTCAGAAATTGACTTTCCGGGAGGTGGGACGGAACAGCATACACTCCTAGCTAGCCCTTTGGAATACTACCACTGCATAGGTTTGGGAGATTTTGGAATTTCCACTGGTAATATTGAATTAATATGTTAATGTTGTTTCGATATTTTACAACGAAATGCATGCTGCTCTGTGATGCCGACATGGTGAATCCCAGAGAGGGGATTCAGGATTACCCCAGACCTTACTGGGGGTGAATGAAGGCAATTGATTCATCATGTGGCAGAACAGACTAGCATAATTATTTTTGTTAAAAGTGCTGCTAATATTGAGTTAATGTGTAAATGTTGTATTGACATTCTATAAGGAAATATATGCTACTCTGTAAAGCCGACATAATGAACCCCAGAGATGGCCCCCAAGTTTCAGAATTAAATTTTCCAGCACTCCCTCTATGATGTCTGGCGATCGTGTCATACAGATTCGAGAGACTTTTCTTATTTTTCAGACTCACACCATTCTTACTCCCGTCTTGATTACTTTTTCGTAGACTTGTGGACCCTTAATTCAATCAAAGCATCCAGAATACATTATTGTGCCTGGTAAGACCAGGATACGGTCACATTTCAGATTCAAGGCGCGGATTCACCTTATGTGAAACCAACCTGGAGATTTCCAAAATTTATCTGGCAGGATCTTACGTTCACAAAACACCTCCAAGAGGAACTAAATCAGTTATTGGTGGTCAACCAGGAAAGCCAAACAACTCATAAGATTAGATGGGCAGCCTTGAAAGCATATTTGAGAGGGGTGTGTATTTCCCTATTAGTGTCAACGCGTAGGCTTGCAGGTGCCCCATTAGGGAAATTAACATGTGATCTGAGATCCGCTGAATACCAGAACAAAAAGGACCCATCTCAGAAATTTACAGAGGAAATCTCTCACTTAAAAGGTTGTTAAAGGAACTGGAACTCAGGAGAATTCAAACAGCTCTGTCCACTTTTAAACAACTCGTGTACTACAAGAGCAATAAAGCAGATTCACTGTTGGCTGGTAAGTTGAAAAATCGGCTAGTCACAGCAATAATCCCATACATAGATCATAATGGAAAGAGGGCCTTTGCACCAGCTTAGATCGAGAAAGCCTTTGCAGACTATTACTATAACCTATATAATATAGCAAACAATAAGAGACCAATGCAGCTACAGTGACGGAGATATCCCATTTTCTCCAGAAACTACACCTGCCTGCGCTCTCGGAGGAAGCTAAGGTCTCCTTATTAGAACCATTCCATAGAAGAGAGGTAACACTAGTGATTAAAAACCTCCAAAACAACAAAGCACCAGGGCCGTATGGCTTCCCAGGGTTACTGTACAAAAAGTTTTCCACGCAACTGGTACCAGTTTTACATGCACTCTTTAATGAAATTTAATCAGATGGACAGATTTTAAAGGAAAACCTTGAAGCTTTGATTATTGTAATTCCTAAGCCGAATAAAGACACTTCTTTGTGTAGCAGTTACAGACCAATATCATTGATTAATGTGGACACCAAACTTTATTCCAAATTATTGGCTGATAGGCTAGTTAACCTTTTAACTACACTCATTTAGGTAGACCAGGTTGGCTTTACCAAAGGTCGGCAAGGCCCAGATAATACGAGGAGGTTAATCTCTGTATTCTCGGACGTGGTCAGGAAGAAAACCCCACTGGTGGCCCTGTCTTTAGATGCCGAAAAGGCCTTTGACAGGGTCCAGTGGGAGTTCATCTGGGAGGTTTTGAAGGTTTTCGGCTTGCCACCTCAAATAATTTCGGCTATCCAGGTTCTTTACTCTTCACCTTTTGCAAGAATCAGGGGCCCAGGTTTCTGCTCCCTGGAAATAATTGTCTCAAACTGCACCAGGCAGGGGTGCCCACTCTCTACTTTAATATTTTCACTGGTAATGGAGCCTTTTGCCCAAGCCATCCGAAGCTCAGATCAGATTTCAAGGGTCCCATACGCTATGCATGAAGACAAAATTGTCCTGTTCGCTGATGATGTCACCCAGCTCTTGACTAATCCGGAAACCTTGATCAATTCAGTAAACTCAGTTATTACAAGTCTAACATTACTAAATGAAGACTTATGCTATAAATATCACATCAGACCAGTTGTTCCCCTTCCAGCAAGGGTTCAATTTCCAGTGGTCCACTAGCCACCTAATGCATCTCAGAGTGATACTAAGTGGAGATATAGATACTGTACTAAAACTGAATTTTGACAACTTACTCCGAGATATTAAGGCTCGTATGCTAAAATGGGATCATCAGGAAATTTTGTGGCTCGGCAGATTTGCCACGATCAAAATGTCTCTTCTCCTGAAGATTCTATATATATATTCATGTGTCTACCGATTAACGTTCCATACAGAACCCTCCAAAAAATCTATCAAATCTTTCTGCACTATGTGTGGAAAAATAAAATTCAGAGAGTTGCATATAAGACTGTCCAAAGACAATTCTCCAGAGGGGGTATCGCGTTCCCCAATATATTCTTATACTACGAGACGGCAAGACTCTCCCACATTTCTGCTTGGAGCCCGACAGATGAGAAGCCAGGGTGGCATAGACTGGAAGAACAAGCCCTACCCCAAGGGATAGACATAGCAGAAGCCATTTAAGTTCCTAAACACATAAATTTGGGTAGCCGAATTGATAACCCCATCGTCAAACAGACCATTAACATCTGGCATGATCTTCACCATCACACAGATATCTTGCCACACCCTTCCCCTATCCACAGCCTAGAAGGTTTGCTGTGGAGTTTCCCAAATATTAATTTGGACTACTGGAAAAAGAGAGGGATATACCAAATATCTGATTTATACTCCTCGGGATACCTAAACACCGCAACCCAGATGTTTGGTTCCGATGGAGAGACCCCAATATGGTTTAGGTTTGAGAACTTTAGAGTACTAAGCTTGGTTAAATCCTGGGGATTCCCAAAAGCAGCTTTAAAAGAAAAGTCTAAGTGGGAAGAAAGGTGGATTAAGGACAGAGCTATGACTAGGCCTCTATCATTCCACTATGCCGCCCTTATAAGAGATCACTCGACAAGCCACCTGTGGCAAATAAAAGCCTGGAGCTGGGAATTAGACATTGTTATATCCTAAAGCAAATTCGCCTCTGTGATCACGCTTTCAAAAAAAAACCTGCACTGCGTGACAGTTTTGGAAAAATACATGAAAGTAGTACTGAAATGGCACAGGGTCCCAGTGAGATCAGCAAAAATGTACAACAATAATAGAGCACAATGCTGGAGGAATTGTGATCAGCCAGGTATGGCTTTGCATATTTGGTGGTCCTGCCCAACGTTGGTACCACTTTGGCGGGACATGCTCCTTCAATCTGTTAATATAGATATCCATCTGTCCCCACAAATAGCTCTTCTCCCCATTTTTGCGCAATTGACTCCAATATGTACCAAGAGACTGCAAATTTACATATTGGCTACTACTAAACTATGTATTTCCAGAGCTTGGAGGCAACAGGAACCCCCAACTCTGAACGGGGTTTGCAACTTGGTAAACCATTTCGCATCAATGGAAAGATTTGTGGCCGGAGAGACTGATGGGATGGAAACCTATTGGGAGACCTGGACTGACTGGATTACTAATCAATAAATTAAGAGTAAACACATTTACTTGACATAATGCCCTATCTCCAGAGGAATTTTTTTTATTGATTATGGGCTGTTTGCCCCCTTTTTTTTCATTTGGTTGCACGAAAAAAAAAAAATAATGCTCAAAAAAAAGCACCCTAAGATTTGGCGAGATTTGTCTCCATACCGGCAAGTTTTTGATCATCAGGCCCAGAGTCTGCAGTGGCTTGTATGGCTTAAAGGGACAGTCTACTCCAGAATTTGTATTGTTTAAAAAGATAGATATACCTTTATTACCTATTCCACAGTTTTGCATAACCAACACTATTACAATATATAATATAAATGTCTATAAAATATGCCTTTTACTTCTGTGATTAACATGTATGTAAGCCTCTGCAGACTGCCCCCTTATTTCAGTTCTTTTGACAGACTTGCATTTTAGCCAATCAGTTCTAACTCATAAAAAACTTAAAGGGAGTGACCACAATTTTATCTATATGGCACACGTGAACTAGCTCTGTCTAGCTGTAAAAAACTTTCAAAATGGACTGAAATAAGAGGCAGCCTTCAAGGGCTTAGAAATTAGCATTTGAGCCTACCTAGGTTTAGCTTTCAACAAAGAATACCAATAGAACAAAGCAAATTTGATGCTAAAAGTACATTAGAAGGTTGTTTAAAATTGCATACCCTATCTTAATCATGAAAATTTAATTTTGACTAGACTATCCCTTTAAGTATTCACAAGCACAATACACACCACCGCCAGCTTTATGAGCTTAAATACTGGTGCATGGGCACGGGTACACCTATGAGAACAGAAACATGTCAGAGAACTATTAGGACATTTCCTTTAAATCAGTTCAATATGAGAAACAGTTTTACACTTGATTACTCAGAGAAAAAAAGGTAGGTTAAAAAAAACACCCTCAAAAGATCTTGCTTTAATTGACATTGACAGCACACCTGTACACCTGTAATAACAAGTCTTGTAGTGTATTTGTATTGACAATAAAGTTATTGATGATTCCATCATCAAAAAAATTGTTTATGGTTGGCAGCTAAATAAAATAAGTGTTGAGACATATTGAATTATTGTTTTTTGTTTCTCCCTTATATATTTATTTATATAATCTGTCTAGTGCAATTAACAACTGAGCAATCAATTAACATTCAGATACTACCCATTAAAAACTTTACATAGTCATTAAGATAGCGCTGCTGTCTTACTAATTGCCTTGCATTAAAGGAACATAAAACCCACATTTTTTTCTCTCATGATTCAGACAGATCATACAATTTTTAAAAAACTTTCCAATTTAAATCTATTATCTAATTTGCTTCTTTCTCTTGGCATCCTTTGTTGAAGGATCAGTAATACAATACTGGGAGCTAACTGAAAGCCAATGACAAGAGGCATATATGTGCAGCCACCAATCAGCAGCTTCTGAGTCTACCTAGGTATACCTTTCAACAAAGGATACAAAAATATCAAACAAATTATATAATACAAATACATTGGAAAGTTATTTAAAATTTTATGCTCTTCTGTATGATGGGAAAAAAATTGGGTTTCATGTCTCTTTAAATGTTGGGAAATTAAAAGTTTGTCATAATAAACAGGAAAATTACAATTTCATAACTGAAATAAAAAATAAAGAATTATAAAATGGATGACTGTGTTTCTTAGGTAACATAAGGGAAACAGAACACACGTAGCTTGAGATTTTGATGCACTTTTCTGGAATTACACTAATATATAAATATAAATATATATATATATATAGTATGATGCTTTATTCTGTCTCAAATACGTTTTATTGCTGCATTGCCAAACTGAAAAAGTTGACCTGGATTCCACTGTGTTACAAAGCCATGTCTAGATACATCACTCTAATATCCCTTGTCTTGTAGTCTATGGAATCACCCAGCTGGCTAAACACACCAACAAAGCTTTCAACATAAGGTCAGACCCTTTCCCCCCTCCCCCTTTTAAGTCATTTTATCCCATAATGGCAGGCACTCTTAAAGGGACAGTATAAACCAATTTTCATGTAACTGCATGTAATAGACTCTACTATAAAGAATAAATAATATGCACAGATGCTGATATAAAAATCCAGTATAAAAATGTTTAAAAACGTACTTAGAAGCTCCCAGTTTAGCCACTTAAAGTGGTTCTATAGCGATAAAAGCAGACACTCCCCCCTCCCCCTTCCTCTGCATATTGAAAGACTCTTTACACAAACAGGAGCAAGCTGCTATACATCTGTATTCTCCTAAAACTTTGGGGCTTGGTTAGGAGTCTGAAAATCAGCTCAATGCTATTTAAAATAAGCAAAACTAAAAAAAAAAAACTGTATGGGCTATATAAATGGATCATCTACAAAACATTTATGCAAAGAAAAATCTAGTGTATAATGTCTCTTTAAGCATGTTGGAAGTTTTCTCTCAGGTTTCATTGAATTCATTAGGCATTGTACCCATTTTGGTCTTAACGGTTTTTCTTACCAAAATGTAAGCTGGTGAGCGTATTTCAAAATATGCAGTACACTTATCACGCTGATAAAAAAAAAGACATGTATGAGTAACTGAAAACAAATACAAGGTAGAGTAAATTTTGTATATACTTCAAGAAAATGTTATCAGTGACGGGTTCTCCCTGTCATATTCCCTCTCAATCTTTATAATTTCCTTACTAAAGGGAAAGGCCTTATACTGGGTGTAACCCCTACTTGAGAAGGAATCCCCTTTGTTGACTGATGATCGTGTCTTTATAGAAACCTTCCAAACTACTTTTTAAACCCCAGGTCGGGTTTCTGTTTTATGTGCCATAGAGTTTATTTTAGCAGCAGAGAACTCCTGGTAAAATTGCACTCTCAAGGCAGCATTCCATAGGGTATATTTGAATATTCTTTCAATCTGTGTACTCTGAACATCTACAATAAAAAGAACACCATAGGTGATAAAATCCTCTCAACCCTGCTTACAAACCAGCTTCATGGCAACTTTCTGTTCCAACCACTCCATCTCCTGAGGAGGAACTGATTGATGTAGGAGCTGCCCGTTTGTCTGCTGCTGAGCATGTTAGATACAGAACCTAGGGGCTCTGCCTCTATTGTGGAAAGAAAGAACATTTCCTACTCAAATATTCTCTCTGGACAGAAAATTATTAGACTTAATAGGAGACCAAGGACCCTATTAAGCCCTTCTACTTATTGATCTTCTCATGATAGAATTTTAGTCCCTGTTACTCAGGCTTGGGATAAACAATTCTTGTCTACTGTGGCCTTTGTGGACAAAACTCAGCTTGGAGCTCTACTGTCAAGCTCATTGTCTCCTAAAGATTACAAATAATGTGGTTCATTCTGTGTCCACTGAACACACTGCTTACACAGAGTTTGCTGAAGTGTTTTCCAATAAGGAGGCTGAAGGGCTTCCTCCACATCACCCTTATGATCATGCAATCAAGTTGGTTCTAGGGGATCCTCTACCTAAAGGGAGAACATATCCTCTCAATCCCACAGAGACTAAGGCAATGGAGGAATACATTCAAGACAGCCTTAAAAACGATTTTATTTCCCCATCCTGATCACTCAGTGGGGGGTTTCTTCGTGGGAAAGAAGGACGGAAGACGCAGGCCCTGTATTCATAACAGAGCTCTCAATCACATTACAATAAAAAAACTGGTATTTTCTTCCCCTTATTCCAGAATTGTTTAACCGTGTCCAGAGTTCCAGGGTCACAAATGTATATATTTTATATATATATGTTTTTAAGATACTTTGTTCTAATAATGTCTTGAATACATTGTTACATGACCTTGTTTGCTAAATAGAATTTGATATTTCCTGTAATGAGGGCGGTATTATTTGTTAACGGTGACATCATCACAGGGGTTTTATCTATGCACAAATGAGGAGGAGAGAGCTGTGTCCAATCACTTACACCTTACAAATAAATATGCAGGTAGGTCAATATAAACAAAACATTGTGTTCTCACTATTAAGGTTAAAAGGGAATATATATCACAGTTGTCGAATGGGATCTAGGGGTCTGCTACAATAACACATCAAGTTAAAAGTTACGATCAAATCAGCGATTGCATGTTGAGACACTGGCCTCTAGTTATCAAGCCGTCAACCTCAAATACGCTGGAATTCCGTAGCGTTTTTGTGGCGAGACTGATTCGCTGTAGTTATCAAGCACTACAGCCCGGCAAAAGTAGAATATAGTGACGTAAGCAACGATCTGCCGGACTCAGTCCAACACAGATCAATTCTTACGCCACTCCAGATGTTCCGAACGCATGTTCGGCACAATCTGACTACTTTTGCTAGTTATCAAAAAACTAGCAGGTACGCTCTGCACTTTTCCGGCACAGCGTACCTGGTTTTCAATCCGCCGTCCTGGAGGTGGTGGATCCCATAGGAATCAATGGGAGTCTGACCATAGCGAAAGCTCATGTTCGCTGCTGCCCGATATCCCATTGATTCCTATGGGAAGTGTGTACACCTAACATCCTAACATGTAACCTGAGTCTAAACACCCCTAATCTGCCCCCCTACACCCCCGCCACCTACATTATACTTATGAACCCCTAATCAGCCCCCCTCTACACCGCCGCCACCTATATTAAACATGTTAACCCCTAAACCGCCGCTCCGGTACCCGCCGCAACTATAATAAATATGTTAACCCCTAAACCGCCGCTCCCGTACCCCGCCGCAACTATAATAAATATGTTAACCCCTAAACTGCCGCTCCCAGACCCCGCCGCCACCTACCTAATACCTATTAACCCCTGTCCTGCCCCCCTACACCGCCGCCACCTATAATACATTTATTAACCCCTATCCTGCCCCCCTACACCGCCGCCACCTATAATAAATTTATTAACCCCTATCCTGCCCCCCCTACACCGCCGACACTATAATAAAATTATTAACCCCTAAACCTAAGTCTAACCCTAACCCTAACACCCCCCTAACTTAAATATTAATTAAATACATCTAAATAAATATTATTCTTATTAACTAAATTAACCCCTTAGTGACCAGAGCACTTTTCCATTTTCTGTCCGTTTGGGACCAAGGCTATTTTTACATTTTTGCGGTGTTTGTGTTTAGCTGTAATTTTCTTCTTACTCATTTACTGTACCCACACATATTATATACCGTTTTTCTCGCCATTAAATGGACTTTCTAAAGATACCATTATTTTCATCATATCTTATAATTTACTATAAAAAAAATGATAAAATATGAGGAAAAATTGAAAAAAACACACTTTTTCTAACTTTGACCCCCAAAATCTGTTACATATCTAAAACCACCAAAAAACACCCATGCTAAATAGTTTCTAAATTTTGTCCTGAGTTTAGAAATACCCAATGTTTACATGTTCTTTGCTTTTTTTGCAAGTTATAGGGCCATAATTACAAGTAGCACTTTGCTATTTCCAAACCATTTTTTTCCAAAATTAGCGCTAGTTACATTAGAACACTGATATCTTTCAGGAATCCCTGAATATCCCTTGACATGTATATATATTTTTTTAGTAGACATCCCAAAGTATTGATCTAGGCCAATTTTGGTATATTTCATACCACCATTTCACCGCCAAATGCGATCAAATACAAAAAATTGTTCACTTTTTCACAAATTTTTTCACAAACTTTAGGTTTCTCACTGAAATCATTTACAAACAGCTTGTGTAATTATGGCATAAATGGTTGTAAATTCTTCTCTGGGATCCCCTTTGTTCAGAAATAGCACACATATATGGCTTTGGCGTTGCTTTTTGGTAATTAGAAGGCCGCTAAATGCCACTGCGCACCACAAGTGTATCATGCCCAGCAGTTAAGGGGTTAATTAGGGAGCTTTTAGGGAGCTTGTAGGGTTAATTTTAGCTTTAGTGTAGTGTAGTAGACAACCCCAAGTATTGATCTAGGCACATTTTGGTATATTTCATGCCACCATTTCACCGCCAAATGCGATCAAATAAAAAAAAACGTAAAATTTTTCACAATTTTAGGTTTCTCACTGAAATCATTTACAAACAGCTTGTGCAATTATGGCACAAATGGTTGTAAATGCTTGTCTGGGATCCCCTTTGTTCAGAAATAGCAGACATATATGACTTTGGCGTTGCTTTCTGGTAATTAGAAGGCCACTAAATCCTGTTGCGCCTCACACGTGTATTATGGCTAGCAGTGAAAGGGTTAATTAGGGAGTTTGTAGTGAGCTTGCAGGGTTAATTTTAGCTTTAGTGTAGAGATCAGCCTCCCATCTGACACATCCCACCCCCTGATCCCTCCCAAACAGCTCCCTTCCCTCCCCCACCCCACAATTGTCCCCGCCATCTTAAGTACTGGCAGAAAGTCTGCCAGTACTAAAATAAAAGGGTTTTAAAAAAAAAAATGAATTTTTTTTTAGCATATTTACATATGCTACTGTGTAGGATCCCCCCCTTAGCCCCCAACCTCCCTGATCCCCCCCAAAACCGCTCTCTAACCCTCCCCTCTGCCTTATTGGGGGCCATCTTGGGTACTGGCAGCTGTCTGCCAGTACCCAGTTTACAATAAAAAGTGCTTTTTTTGTCTTTGGTTTTTTTTTTCTGTAGTGTAGCTTCCACCCCCCCCCCCCCCACCCCCCACAGACAAACCCCCACCACCTTGCTGATTATTTAAATTTTCGATATTTTTTATCTTTTTATTTTCAAATTTTCTGCAGTGTAGCGGTTCCCACCCGCTCCCTCCCCGTGCACGCGCCCGCCCCCACCCTCCCGTGCACGCGCGCGCGCCCGTGCGCGCCCCCAGCCACCTCCGCCCACGATCCCGCCCCCCTTCACATCCACATGGCCATCGATGGCCGCCACCCGCCTCCCGGTCCGGCTCCCACCCACCAACGCAGGTAGCCACCGATCTCCGGTGCAGAGAGGGCCACAGAGTGTCTCTCTCTGCACCGGATTACTTAAAAAGGTTATTGCAGGATGCCTCCATATCGAGGCATCACTGCAATAACCGGAAAGCAGCTGGAAGCGAGCAGGATCGCTTCCAGCTGCTTTCCACACTGAGGACGTGCAGGGTACATTCTCAGGCATTAACTGCCTTTTTTCTGAGGACGTACCCTGCACGTCCTCAGTCGTTAAGGGGTTAATCATATTTAAAACTAAATACTTACCTTTAAAATAAACCCTAATATAGCTACAATCTAACTAATAATTATATTGTAGCTATTTTAGGATTTATTTTTATTTTACAGGCAAATTTCAATTTATTTTAACTAGGTACAATAGCTATTAAATAGTTATTAACTATTTAATAGCTACCTAGTTTAAATAAAGACAAATTTACCTGTAAAATAAAAACTAACCTAAGTTACAATTACACCTAACACTACACTATCATTAACTAAATTATTCCTATTTAAAACTAAATACTTACCTGTAAAATAAACCCTAATATAGCTACAATGTAATTAATAATTACATTGTAGCTATTTTAGGATTTATATTTATTTTACAGGTAACTTTGTATTTATTTTAACTAGGTAAGAATAGTTATTAAATAGTTATTAACTATTTAATAACTACCTAGCTAAAAGAAATACAAAATTACCTGTAAAATAAATCCTAACCTAAGTTACAATTAAACCTAACACTACACTATCATTAAATAAATTAAATTAATTAACTACAAATACCTACAATTAAATAAACTAACTAAAGTACAAAAAATAAAAAAAACTAAGTTACAAAAAAGAAAAAATATTACAAGATTTTTAAGCTAATTACACCTAATCTAAGCCCCCTAATAAAATAACAAAGCCCCCCAAAATAAAAAAAATGCCCTACCCTATTCTACATTAAAAAGTAATCAGCTCTTTTACCAGCCTTTAAAAAGGCTTTTTGCGGGGCATGCCCCAAAGTAATCAGCTCTTTTGCCTGTAAAAAAAAATACAACCCCCCACCAACATTAAAACCCACCACCCACATACCCCTACTCTAACCCACCCAAACCCCCCTTAAAAAAACCTAACACTAACCGCCTGAAGATCTCCCTACCTTGAGTCGTCTTTAGCCAGCCGGCCACCGATGTAACAGAAGAGGACATCCGGAGCAGCCAAAGTTATCCTCCAAGGGGCACTGAAGAAGTCTTCCATCTGATAGAAGTCTTCATCCATGCGGCGTCTTCAATCTTCATCCATCCGGAGCGGAGCCTTCTTTAATGGAGCCGACGCAGAGCCATCCTCTTCCAACGACGCCTACCCGACGAATGGATATTCCTTTAAGTGACGTCATCCAAGATGGCGTCCCTCGAATTCCAATTGGCTGATAGGATTCTATCAGCCAATTGGAATTAAGGCAGGAAAAATCTGATTCAAGTTCAATCCGATTGGCTGATCCAATCAGCCAATCAGATTGAGCTTGCATTCTATTGGCTGATCGGAACAGCCAATTCCGATCAGCTGCACCTCTCTGCGAGTCCCTTCACTGGCTCCCCATCCACAGCAGAATTAAATTCAAAATTCTCATCCTGACCTACAAGGCCCTCACCAATGCAGCCCCTCCCTACCTGTCATCACTCATCAACAAATATACTCCAGCCCACCCCCTAAGATCCAACAATGACCTGCTCCTTGCATCTTCTACCATCACCTCCTCCCATGCTAGGCTACAGGACTTCTCTCGTGCGGCACCAACCATCTGGAATGCACTTCCTAGAGTTGTCAGACTCTCCCCTAACCTTTCCTCCTTTAGACGTTCCCTAAAGACCTTTTTGTTCATGGAAGTCTATCTCCAAGTCAGTAACAAATTAATTCCACTTGCCTAACTACTGCCCCAATCTAACTCCACACTAACATCATTCTCACCTTTGCAGTCCCCACCTCCTGTTTCTCACCCTCCTACCATCTAGATTGTAAGTTCCCATGGGAACAGGGACCTCAATTCCCCCTGTATTTGTATGTTAAACTTTGTCTGGTGTCTTTTATATTGTATTGCACTGTACTTTTATCTTTGTACCCATGGACAGCGCTGTGAAATCTGTTGGCGCTTTATAAATAAAGAATAATAATAATAATAGCTCTAACACATATGGGATACGTGATTTCAATAAACAGACGGGGAGTATAGGATTTTTTTTGGTTTATGGGTATTTACAATGAGACTCCATGAGAACAGTACTTTATGCCTGAGGAAACAGCTTATAGTCGCTAAGAAACGTGTTGCATTTGTGTATTTGTTACAGCCATATCCTAATTTTGTCATTTTTGTTTTAAAAGTTTTGTTTTTAATTATATATTTTTTTATTAAAAACAGATTGGCTTATAATTTTGAAGTCTTCTATACCTGTCAAGTCCTACCACAAGGAGGTTGCCAGAGTTTAGTGAGCTGGGACACTAAAATATTCAAGCATGTCCATTCAGCACATGTTTGTGCCAACAATTTTGAGAGTATACTTGATCCCTATATATTTGTCTGCCGTTTGGATCACCAAAGGAGCAGCTAGCGATTACCGGAACACAATGAGCTGGGACACTACAAGATCTCAGCTGGCTTTTTTGGGCATATTGTATGATATATATATATATATATATATATAAACGGTATCAGACTGATATACTACAGGAAAGTTCTTCTCTGTGAAAAGCATTACTGGGCTAAAAGAAGCTGCACCCAGGTTGTAAACCGCCATAGAACAGGCTAACAATAGTATTAAACCAGTTGTTCGTTCCTGTGAGTGTGCTTCCCTCTGTGTGTATTTAGTCTCCCTATGGGAAAAAGGGGAAACCAGACGTGGACTCCTTGCTCAGTGTGCTTAGAGGAATATGGCTACACCTCACTGACGAGGCCCAATGAAGGCTGAAATGATAGTCTGGGGTTGCTGTGTTCCTTGTTCAGAGAGGAATTGCCTGGTATTTCAGCGCAACCGTAATAGGCGGGATCAGACTGATATACTACAGGAAAGTTCTTCTCTGTGAAAAGCATTACTGGGCTAAAAGAAGCTGCACCCAGGTGGTAAATCGCCATAGAACAGGCTAACAATGGTATTGAGCCAGTTGTTCGTTCCTGTGAGTATGCTTCTCTCTGTGTGTATTTAGTCTCCCTATGGGAAAAAGGGGAAACCAGACGTGGACTCCTTGTTCAGTGTGCTTAGAGGAATACTGCTACACCTCACTGACGAGGCCCAATGAAGGACGAAATGAATGTCTGGGGTTGATGTGTTCCTTGTTCAGAGAGGAATTGCCTGGTATTTCGGCGCTGGACTGACCGTAATCGGCGGGATCAGACTGATATACTACAGGAAAGTTCTTCTCTGTGAAAAGCATTACTGGGCTAAAAGAAGCTGCACCCAGGTGGTAAATTGCCATAGAACAGGCTAACAATAGTATTGAGCCAGTTGTTCGTTCCTGTGAGTGTGCTTCTCTCTGTGTGTGTGTATATATATATATATATATATATATATATATATATATATATATATATATATATATACATATTGTGAGTTTAACTGCCACAATTTTAAGATAAGAGGTCAGTTTATTATTGGCTGCACTAGGGGGAGCCCTCCTTCTCTTTTCTTTTTTCTAGTTTTACCAAATGGGATCTTCATTGGGGATACAACCTTATCAGAATCAAGGTCAGAGATTAATTGAAAACTGCATTTTGCACTCATGCAGGGCATTGTGAGTATTTAATAATGCCATTCAGACTCTGCAATGCTCCAGCAGTGTTTCAAGAATTTGTCAATGATATCTTCAGCGATCTCCTACAATCCTATGCTATCATCTATCTAGATAATATTCTGATCCATTCCAAAAATTTAAAGGTCCACAATTTTTATGTGCATGCTGTTCTTCAACACCTGCTAGATCACAGATTGCTAAACTTTCCAAAAAGCTCTTTTCAACAGAAAGAGATTTCTTTTTTTTGGGGTATATAATTTCTGCTACAGGTTTACAAATGAATCCTATTAAACTTGATGCAATTCTACAATGGCCAATACCCTCTTCCTTAAAAGAGGTTCAGAGTATTGGTCTCGCAATCTATTATAGAAAATTCATCAGGAATTTCCTCCAAGATTATAGCTACCATTACCGCCCTAACCAAGAAAAGTGCTGAATTGTTACAAGTGGTCCCAAGAAGCTTTGGTGGCATGTGATCGCTTAAAGAAAGCATTCTGTTCTGCGCCTATTCTTCATTATCCTCAACCCTTAGCTCAGTACTTTATGGAAGTTGACCCCCTGAAATAGGCACATGTGTAGTTTCATCCCAACGTGATCCAACTACCAACAACCTACACCCAGTAGCTTATTTCCAAAAAAAATTCTGATGTGCAACAAAATTATGACCCTGGGAATAGAGAGCTTCTGGCTATGAAACTAGCTTTCGCTGAGTGGAGACATCACCTTGAGGGCACCAAGCTTCCTGTAGTGGTTCAAACAGACCATAAAAACCTGACATATCTGGAGACAGCTCAAAGGCTTACAGCAAGACAGGTGACAGGCCTGATGGGCATTATTTTTTACTTGTTTCAATTTCTTTGTAAATTATATATCTGGAACTAAGAATACCAAGGCAGATTTCTTGTCTCACAAAATGTCTTGTGAGGATCATTAGTCCACTCCCACTCATATCCTACCTTCTGAACACATCATTGCAAAATTTTCTACGGATTTAAAAATAAATCTATTTTTTTCTCAAGCACGGATCTATGAGTTCATCCCAATATTTTTTTTCTACCCAAGGATTTTCATAAAGAAGTATTTCAATGGGCTCATGGTCATAAGGTGTCTGGGCATCCAGGTGGGAGACCGACCATTCTACATTTTGAACCTCTTTTTTGGTGGCCTACCTTAAACAAGATGTCATTGCCTTTGTTAAAGCCTGTTCTGTCTTTGCTACCATTAGGACACCTCGTTGAGCTCCTTAAGGCTTACTTCAACCATTAATAGTTCCTCTTACTTCATGGAATTATATAAGAATGGATTTATTCATTGATCTGCCTCCCTAAAAGGACAATACAGTCATCTTGCTAGTTGTCTACCAATTCTCTAAACAGGAAAACTTCATTCCTATGGAAATGCATCCTATGGCTCAGAGTCTGGTACTACCCTTTCTTGAGAATGTCATCCGTATACATGGTATCCCAGAAGAAATTGTCTCAGACAGAGGCCCTCAATTTGTATCTGTTTTCTGGAGAGCTTTATGCAAACATCTGGCTATTAAGAAGCAGTAATATTCACTATTAATTAAATATATGCTGACATTTTCTGATTTTTTTTCCTGGTCTTCCTATAGTTACTTGCTGGCAGCAAGACCAAGAAAAAAAAAATCTGAAAATGTCAGCATATATTTTATTAACAGTAAATATGAGTCCACTCAATGGCTTAGTAATATAATATGAAAAATATTGCAGACAACAATGAATAGAAAATAAATGTGAAACTGACTATAAATATATCTAGCAGCAGATTATATCTGCAGGTCCAGTCTCACTCAATTTGGGAAAAAATGTATTTGGCTTTGTAAAGAGGTACTGTACTGCTGTAAATTGTATGGCTATTATCAAAGCATATCTTAAATTATTAATACTTAATGTTAAGTTTAATTTCTTTATTTTGTTTTTAGCAAGTGATTCAGGTACATGGGTACTTTGGTAATTATGTTTATCATAACTCATTCAAGTATATTTTACAGTAGTGTTGCATTTGGGTGTATATGTGTGAATTCATGTGCTTGCATTTGTGTGTGTCTGAGAATGTATGTCTATCTGTGTTTGCATATGTATGCTTGTCTATTCATTCGCTATCACTTTTTTATACACACTTCCTGTGACATCACTTCCAGTGACGTCATCAAATGTGCAAATTAGTTCTCACTGCAAAATATTTTTCAAAGTGGGTAGGTCTGAGTGTGAGAGGAGAAGAACCTCAAGGTGAGTGGTTGGCACACTGGGAAAACAGACCAAGGATGGACAAGATGCAGATCTGACAGAGGGCATAACAGATTGAACCAATCCCTGCTGCAGTACCAGCAGTGACAGATACTATGGGTTTTTTTCTGTGAGTATTTGGAGTTATATATCAGGACATTGACCCACATAAAAATACGCACCCTGCTTTATACGAAAATAATAATAATAAAAAATAATAATATAAATCGAGACTACTTAGAGCCACAGATACCATAAGAAATATTTCATATGAGCTACAATTGACAGTGACTTTGTCATTACAAAGTGACAATCCTGTTGTCATAATCTTAGTACTATGTGATTAAAATCCAGGCACCTAAACAAATACATATAGCTGTAAATTTTATTGAGAGTTGTCATTTTTACTGTGCATCTTAATTACAACTCATAGCTGCCTTTATGCAATCACTGTCAAGTTTTCTGATTGTTGCTTCTGACTCTAAGGGGTAGATTTACCAAGCAGCGGATGCTGCTATCTACCCCATACTTTCCAGATCGCCGGAAATGTAAGTTAAGAAGCAGCGGTCTTAAGACTGCTGCTCCTTAACTTGTCCACTACCTCTGAGGCGGTGGACAGCAATCAGCCCGATCGGATAAGATTGGGTTTTTTGACACCCCTGCTAGCGGCCAATCACTAGAAATACTTGTGCAATGACAAATGCCGACAGCGGCGGACATGATCAGCTACAGTGGATCATGTCTGCCTGCACATTTATAAATCTGCCCCTAAGGCTTTAGACCTGTTGGAAAAAAAATTAACAATCCCTTAAAAATATGAAAACTATTTTTAAAAGTATTAAGGTATGAATTGGCACGTTAACGGTTACGAGCAAGTAAAAAGGAATTTACTGAAGGCGTTTTCACGTGACAGTTTTACAGCTCATATTACAAGTTGAAAGTAAACATGATTGCGCTCAAGATTATACTAGAATGATTACTGCATGTTTTCAGAGCTCTGGTTAACTGTTTCGCGATATAGTGATGTTGCGAATTGTTCGCCGGCAAATAGTTCCCGGCGAACATAGCTTGTTTGCGTTCCCAGCGGCGGGCGAACATATGTGATGTTCGATCCACCCCCTATTTGTCATCATTGAGTAAAATTTGACCCTGTATCTCACAGTCTGCAGACACATTTCAGCCAATCAGCAGCAGACACTCCCTCCCAGACTCTCCCAGCTCCTGGACAGCAGCCATTTTAGATTCATTCGGAAGCTGCATTGTTAGTGAGAGGAGGGACAGTGTAGCTGCTGCTGATTTCATAGGGAATTTGATAGCTAGGCTAGTGTATTCAGTGTCCACTACAGTCCTGAAGGACTCATGTGATCTCTGCTGTAAGGACAGCACCCCAAAAAGCCCTTTTTAGGGCTAGAACATCAGTCTTTTTTTTTTTTCGCCTGTGTAATTTTGACTGTGAAACATCAGTCTGCTAGTGTAATCTAATTGCAGTTGCCTGCCTGCAGTGCCACCACTCATATCTGTTGTAACAGTAGTGTAAATTTAAAAAAAAAACTTTTTTGACTGTGAAACATCAGTCTGCTAGTGTAATCTAATAGCAGTTGCCTGCCTGCCAGCGTGTGTGCCAGGCCCACTTGCCAACTAGTGCCAGCACACATATCTGTTGTAACAGTAGTGTAAATTAAAAAAAAAAAAAACATTTTTGACTGTGAAACATCAGTCTGCTAGTGTAATAGAATAGCAGTTGCCTGCCTGCCAGCGTGTGTGCCAGGCCCACTTGCCAACTAGTGCCACCACTCATATCTGTTGTAACAGTAGTGTAAATTAAAAAAAAAACTTTTTTGACTGTGAAACATCAGTCTGCTAGTGTAATCTAATTGCAGTTGCCTGCCTGCCAGCGTGTGTGCCAGGCCCACTTAACAACTAGTGCAACCACTAATATCTGTTGTAAGAGTAGTGTAAATTTTTTTTAAAAAAACTTTTTTGACTGTGAAACATCAGTCTGCTAATGTAATCTAATTGCAGTTGCCTGCCTGCCAGCGTGTGTGCCAGGCCCACTTGCCAACTAGTGCCACCACTCATATATGTGTTGTAACAGTAGTGTAAATTTTTTTAAAAAAACTTTTTTGACTGTGAAACATCAGTCTGCTAGTGTAATCTAATTGTAGTTGCCTGCCTGCCAGCGTGTGTGCCAGGCCCACTTGCCAACTAGTGCCACCACTCATATCTGTTGTAACAGTAGTGTAAATTTAAAAAAAAAAAAACTTTTTTGACTGTGAAATATCAGTCTGCTAGTGTAATCTAATTGCAGTTGCCTGCCTGCCAGCGTGTGTGCCAGGCCCACTTGCTAACTAGTGCCACCACTCATATCTGTTGTAACAGTAGTGTAAATTTAAAAAAAACTTTTTTGACTGTGAAACATCAGTCTGCTAGTGTAATCTAATTGCAGTTGCCTGCCTGCCAGCGTGTGTGCCAGGCCCACTTGCCAACTAGTGCCACCACTCATATCTGTTGTAACACTAGTGTAAATTTAAAAAAAAAACTTTTTTGACTGTGAAACATCAGTCTGCTAGTGTAATCTAATTGCAGTTGCCTGCCTGCCAGCGTGTGTGCCAGGCCCACTTGCCAACTAGTGCCACCACTCATATCTGTTGTAACAGTAGTGTAAATTTTTTTTAAAAAAACTTTTTTGACTGTGAAACATCAGTCTGCTAGTGTAATCTAATTGCAGTTGCCTGCCTGCCAGCGTGTGTGCCAGGCCCACTTGCCAACTAGTGCCACCACTCATATCTGTTGTAACAGTAGTGTAAATATAAAAAAAAAACTTTTTGACTGTGAAACATCAGTCTGCTAGTGTAATCTAATTGCAGTTGCCTGCCTGCCTGCCAGTGTGTGTGCCAGGCCCACTTGCCAACTAGTGCCACCACTTATATCTGTTGTAACAGTAGTGTAAAATTTTTTAAAAAAAACTTTTTTGACTGTGAAACATCAGTCTTCTAGCGTAATCTAATTGCAGATGCCTGCCTGCCAGCGTGTGTGCCAGGCCCACTTGCCAACTAGTGTCACCACTCATATCTGTTGTAACAGTAGTGTAAATTTAAAAAAAAACTTTTTTGACTGTGAAACATCAGTCTGCTAGTGTAGTCTAATTGCAGTTGCCTGCCTGCCAGCGTGTGTGCCAGGCCCACTTGCCAACTAGTGCCACCACTCATATCTGTTGTAACAGTAGTGTAAATTTAAAAAAAAACTTTTTTGACTGTGAAACATCAGTCTGCTAGTGTAATCTAATTGCAGTTGCCTGCCTGCCAGCGTGTGTGCCAGGCCCACTTGCCAACTAATGCCACCACTCATATCTGTTGTAACAGTAGTGTAAATTTAAAAAAAAAAACTTTTTTGACTGTGAAACATCAGTCTGCCAATGTAATCTAATTGCAGTTGCCTGCCTGCCAGCGTGTGTGCCAGGCCCACTTGCCAACTAGTGCCACCACTCATATCTGTTGTAACAGTAGTGTAAATTTTTTTAAAAAAAACCTTTTTTGACTGTGAAACATCAGTCTGCTAGTGTAATCTAATTGTAGTTGCCTGCCTGCCAGCGTGTGTGCCAGGCCCACTTGCCAACTAGTGCCACCACTCATATCTGTTGTAACAGTAGTGTAAATTTTAAAAAAAAAACTTTTTTGACTGTGAAACATCAGTCTGCTAGTGTAATCTAATTGCAGTTGCCTGCCTGCCAGCGTGTGTGCCAGGCCCACTTGCCAACTAGTGCCACCACTCATATCTGTTGTAACAGTAGTGTAAATTTAAAAAAAAACTTTTTTGACTGTGAAACATCAGTCTGCTAGTGTAATCTAATTGCAGTTGCCTGCCTGCCAGCGTGTGTGCCAGGCCCACTTGCCAACTAGTGCCACCACTCATATCTGTTGTAACAGTAGTGTAAATTTAAAAAAAAAACTTTTTTAACTGTGAAACATCAGTCTGCTAGTGTCATCTAATTGCAGTTGCCTGCCTGCCAGCGTGTGTGCCAGGCCCACTTGCCAACTAGTGCCACCACTCATATCTGTTGTAACAGTAGTGTAAATTTTAAAAAAAAAACTTTTTTGACTGTGAAACATCAGTCTGCTAGTGTAATCTAATTGCAGTTGCCTGCCTGCCAGCGTGTGTGCCAGGCCTACTTGCCAACTAGTGCCACCACTCATATCTGTTGTAACAGTAGTGTAAATATAAAAAAAAAACTTTTTGACTGTGAAACATCAGTCTGCTAGTGTAATCTAATTGCAGTTGCCTGCCTGCCTGCCAGTGTGTGTGCCAGGCCCACTTGCCAACTAGTGCCACCACTTATATCTGTTGTAACAGTAGTGTAAAATTTTTTAAAAAAAACTTTTTTGACTGTGAAACATCAGTCTTCTAGCGTAATCTAATTGCAGATGCCTGCCTGCCAGCGTGTGTGCCAGGCCCACTTGCCAACTAGTGTCACCACTCATATCTGTTGTAACAGTAGTGTAAATTTAAAAAAAAACTTTTTTGACTGTGAAACATCAGTCTGCTAGTGTAGTCTAATTGCAGTTGCCTGCCTGCCAGCGTGTGTGCCAGGCCCACTTGCCAACTAGTGCCACCACTCATATCTGTTGTAACAGTAGTGTAAATTTAAAAAAAAACTTTTTTGACTGTGAAACATCAGTCTGCTAGTGTAATCTAATTGCAGTTGCCTGCCTGCCAGCGTGTGTGCCAGGCCCACTTGCCAACTAATGCCACCACTCATATCTGTTGTAACAGTAGTGTAAATTTAAAAAAAAAAACTTTTTTGACTGTGAAACATCAGTCTGCCAATGTAATCTAATTGCAGTTGCCTGCCTGCCAGCGTGTGTGCCAGGCCCACTTGCCAACTAGTGCCACCACTCATATCTGTTGTAACAGTAGTGTAAATTTTTTTAAAAAAAACCTTTTTTGACTGTGAAACATCAGTCTGCTAGTGTAATCTAATTGTAGTTGCCTGCCTGCCAGCGTGTGTGCCAGGCCCACTTGCCAACTAGTGCCACCACTCATATCTGTTGTAACAGTAGTGTAAATTTTAAAAAAAAAACTTTTTGGACTGTGAAACATCAGTCTGCTAGTGTAATCTAATTGCAGTTGCCTGCCTGCCAGCGTGTGTGCCAGGCCCACTTGCCAACTAGTGCCACCACTCATATCTGTTGTAACAGTAGTGTAAATTTAAAAAAAAACTTTTTTGACTGTGAAACATCAGTCTGCTAGTGTAATCTAATTGCAGTTGCCTGCCTGCCAGCGTGTGTGCCAGGCCCACTTGCCAACTAGTGCCACCACTCATATCTGTTGTAACAGTAGTGTAAATTTAAAAAAAAAACTTTTTTAACTGTGAAACATCAGTCTGCTAGTGTCATCTAATTGCAGTTGCCTGCCTGCCAGCGTGTGTGCCAGGCCCACTTGCCAACTAGTGCCACCACTCATATCTGTTGTAACAGTAGTGTAAATTTTAAAAAAAAAACTTTTTTGACTGTGAAACATCAGTCTGCTAGTGTAATCTAATTGCAGTTGCCTGCCTGCCAGCGTGTGTGCCAGGCCTACTTGCCAACTAGTGCCACCACTCATATCTGTTGTAACAGTAGTGTAAATTTTTAAAAAAAACTTTTTGACTGTGAAACATTAGTCTGCTAGTGTAATCTAATTGCAGTTGCCTGCCTGCCTGCCAGTGTGTGCCAGGCCCACTTGCCAACTAGTGCCACCACTTATATCTGTTGTAACAGTAGTGTAAAAATGTTTAAAAAAAACTCTTTTGACTGTGAAACATCAGTCTGCTAGTGTAATCTAATTGCAGTTGCCTGCCTGCCAGCGTGTGTGCCAGGCCCACTTGCCAACTAGTGCCACCACTCATATCTGTTGTAACAGTAGTGTAAATTTAAAAAAAAAACTTTTTTGACTGTGAAACATCAGTCTGCTAGTGTAATCTAATTGCAGTTGCCTGCCTGCCAGCGTGTGTGCCAGGCCCACTTGCCAACTAGTGCAACCACTCATATCTGTTGTAACAGTAGTGTAAATTTTTTTTAAAAAAACTTTTTTGACTGTGAAACATCAGTCTGCTAGTGTAATCTAATTGCAGTTGCCTGCCTGCCAGCATGTGTGCCAGGCCCACTTGCCAACTAGTGCCACCACTCATATCTGTTGTAACAGTAGTGTAAATATAAAAAAAAAACTTTTTGACTGTGAAACATCAGTCTGCTAGTGTAATCTAATTGCAGTTGCCTGCCTGCCTGCCAGTGTGTGTGCCAGGCCCACTTGCCAACTAGTGCCACCACTTATATCTGTTGTAACAGTAGTGTAAAAATTTAAAAAAAAAACTTTTTTGACTGTGAAACATCAGTCTTCTAGCGTAATCTAATTGCAGATGCCTGCCTGCCAGCGTGTGTGCCAGGCCCACTTGCCAACTAGTGTCACCACTCATATCTGTTGTAACAGTAGTGTAAATTTAAAAAAAAACTTTTTTGACTGTGAAACATCAGTCTGCTAGTGTAGTCTAATTGCAGTTGCCTGCCTGCCAGCGTGTGTGCCAGGCCCACTTGCCAACTAGTGCCACCACTCATATCTGTTGTAACAGTAGTGTAAATTTAAAAAAAAACTTTTTTGACTGTGAAACATCAGTCTGCTAGTGTAATCTAATTGCAGTTGCCTGCCTGCCAGCGTGTGTGCCAGGCCCACTTGCCAACTAATGCCACCACTCATATCTGTTGTAACAGTAGTGTAAATTTAAAAAAAAAAACTTTTTTGACTGTGAAACATCAGTCTGCTAATGTAATCTAATTGCAGTTGCCTGCCTGCCAGCGTGTGTGCCAGGCCCACTTGCCAACTAGTGCCACCACTCATATCTGTTGTAACAGTAGTGTAAATTTTTTTAAAAAAAAACTTTTTTGACTGTGAAACATCAGTCTGCTAGTGTAATCTAATTGTAGTTGCCTGCCTGCCAGCGTGTGTGCCAGGCCCACTTGCCAACTAGTGCCACCACTCATATCTGTTGTAACAGTAGTGTAAATTTAAAAAAAAAAACTTTTTTGACTGTGAAACATCAGTCTGCTAGTGTAATCTAATTGCAGTTGCCTGCCTGCCAGCGTGTGTGCCAGGCCCACTTGCCAACTAGTGCCACCACTCATATCTGTTGTAACAGTAGTGTAAATTTAAAAAAAAACTTTTTTGACTGTGAAACATCAGTCTGCTAGTGTAATCTAATTGCAGTTGCCTGCCTGCCAGCGTGTGTGCCAGGCCCACTTGCCAACTAGTGCCACCACTCATATCTGTTGTAACAGTAGTGTAAATTTAAAAAAAAAACTTTTTTAACTGCGAAACATCAGTCTGCTAGTGTCATCTAATTGCAGTTGCCTGCCTGCCAGCGTGTGTGCCAGGCCCACTTGCCAACTAGTGCCACCACTCATATCTGTTGTAACAGTAGTGTAAATTTTAAAAAAAAAAACTTTTTTGACTGTGAAACATCAGTCTGCTAGTGTAATCTAATTGCAGTTGCCTGCCTGCCAGCGTGTGTGCCAGGCCTACTTGCCAACTAGTGCCACCACTCATATCTGTTGTAACAGTAGTGTAAATTTTAAAAAAAAACTTTTTGACTGTGAAACATTAGTCTGCTAGTGTAATCTAATTGCAGTTGCCTGCCTGCCTGCCAGTGTGTGTGCCAGGCACACTTGCCAACTAGTGCCACCACTTATATCTGTTGTAACAGTAGTGTAAAAATGTTTTAAAAAAACTCTTTTGACTGTGAAACATCAGTCTGCTAGTGTAATCTAATTGCAGTTGCCTGCCTGCCAGCGTGTGTGCCAGGCCCACTTGCCAACTAGTGCCACCACTCATATCTGTTGTAACAGTAGTGTAAATATAAAAAAAAAACTTTTTGACTGTGAAACATCAGTCTGCTAGTGTAATCTAATTGCAGTTGCCTGCCTGCCTGCCAGTGTGTGTGCCAGGCCCACTTGCCAACTAGTGCCACCACTTATATCTGTTGTAACAGTAGTGTAAAAATTTAAAAAAAAAACTTTTTTGACTGTGAAACATCAGTCTTCTAGTGTAATCTAATTGCAGATGCCTGCCTGCCAGCGTGTGTGCCAGGCCCACTTGCCAACTAGTTTCACCACTCATATCTGTTGTAACAGTAGTGTAAATTTAAAAAAAAACTTTTTTGACTGTGAAACATCAGTCTGCTAGTGTAGTCTAATTGCAGTTGCCTGCCTGCCAGCGTGTGTGCCAGGCCCACTTGCCAACTAGTGTCACCACTCATATCTGTTGTAACAGTAGTGTAAATTTAAAAAAAAACTTTTTTGACTGTGAAACATCAGTCTGCTAGTGTAATCTAATTGCAGTTGCCTGCCTGCCTGCCAGCGTGTGTGCCAGGCCCACTTGCCAACTAATGCCACCACTCATATCTGTTGTAACAGTAGTGTAAATTAAAAAAAAAAAACTTTTTTGACTGTTAAAACATCAGTCTGCTAATGTAATCTAATTGCAGTTGCCTGCCTGCCAGCGTGTGTGCCAGGCCCACTTGCCAACTAGTGCCACCACTCATATCTGTTGTAACAGTAGTGTAAATTAAAAAAAAAAACCTTTTTTGACTGTGAAACATCAGTCTGCTAGTGTAATCTAATTGTAGTTGCCTGCCTGCCAGCGTGTGTGCCAGGCCCACTTGCCAACTAGTGCCACCACTCATATCTGTTGTAACAGTAGTATAAATTTAAAAAAAAACTTTTTTGACTGTGAAACATCAGTCTGCTAGTGTAGTCTAATTGCAGTTGCCTGCCTGCCAGCGTGTGTGCCAGGCCCACTTGCCAACTAGTGCCACCACTCATATCTGTTGTAACAGTAGTGTAAATTTTAAAAAAAACTTTTTTGACTGTGAAACATCAGTCTGCTAGTGTAATCTAATTGCAGTTGCCTGCCTGCCTGCCAGCGTGTGTGCCAGGCCCACTTGCCAACTAATGCCACCACTCATATCTGTTGTAACAGTAGTGTAAATTAAAAAAAAAAAAACTTTTTTGACTGTTAAACATCAGTCTGCTAATGTAATCTAATTGCAGTTGCCTGCCTGCCAGCGTGTGTGCCAGGCCCACTTGCCAACTAGTGCCACCACTCATATCTGTTGTAACAGTAGTGTAAATTAAAAAAAAAAACCTTTTTTGACTGTGAAACATCAGTCTGCTAGTGTAATCTAATTGTAGTTGCCTGCCTGCCAGCGTGTGTGCCAGGCCCACTTGCCAACTAGTGCCACCACTCATATCTGTTGTAACAGTAGTATAAATTTAAAAAAAAAACTTTTTTGACTGTGAAACATCAGTCTGCTAGTGTAATCTAATTGCAGTTGCCTGCCTGTCAGCGTGTGTGCCAGGCCCACTTGCCAACTAGTGCCACCACTCATATCTGTTGTAACAGTAGTGTAAATTTAAAAAAAAACTTTTTTGACTGTGAAACATCAGTCTGCTAGTGTAATCTAATTGCAGTTGCCTGCCTGCCAGCGTGTGTGCCAGGCCCACTTGCCAACTAGTGCCACCACTCATATCTGTTGTAACAGTAGTGTAAATTTAAAAAAAAAACTTTTTTAACTGTGAAACATCAGTCTGCTAGTGTCATCTAATTGCAGTTGCCTGCCTGCCAGCGTGTGTGCCAGGCCCACTTGCCAACTAGTGCCACCACTCATATCTGTTGTAACAGTAGTGTAAATTTTAAAAAAAAAACTTTTTTGACTGTGAAACATCAGTCTGCTAGTGTAATCTAATTGCAGTTGCCTGCCTGCCAGCGTGTGTGCCAGGCCTACTTGCCAACTAGTGCCACCACTCATATCTGTTGTAACAGTAGTGTAAATTTTAAAAAAAAACTTTTTGACTGTGAAACATTAGTCTGCTAGTGTAATCTAATTGCAGGTGCCTGCCTGCCTGCCAGTGTGTGTGCCAGGCCCACTTGCCAACTAGTGCCACCACTTATATCTGTTGTAACAGTAGTGTAAAAATGTTTAAAAAAACTCTTTTGACTGTGAAACATCAGTCTTCTAGTGTAATCTAATTGCAGATGCCTGCCTGCCAGCGTGTGTGCCAGGCCCACTTGCCAACTAGTGTCACCACTCATATCTATTGTAACAGTAGTGTAAATTTAAAAAAAAACTTTTTTGACTGTGAAACATCAGTCTGCTAGAGTAATCTTATTGCAGTTGCCTGCCTTCCAGCGTGTGTGCCAGGCCCACTTGCCAACTAGTGCCACCACTCATATCTGTTGTAACAGTAGTGTAAATTTAAAAAAAAACTTTTTTGACTGTGAAACATCAGTCTGCTAGTGTAGTCTAATTGCAGTTGCCTGCCTGCCAGCGTGTGTGCCAGGCCCACTTGCCAACTAGTGCCACCACTCATATCTGTTGTAACAGTAGTGTAAATTTAAAAAAAAACTTTTTTGACTGTGAAACATCAGTCTGCTAGTGTAATCTAATTGCAGTTGCCTGCCTGCCAGCGTGTGTGCCAGGCCCACTTGCCAACTAGTGCCACCACTCATATCTATTGTAACAGTAGTGTAAATTTAAAAAAAAACTTTTTTGACTGTGAAACATCAGTCTGCTAGTGTAATCTAATTGCAGTTGCCTGCCTGCCAGCGTGTGTGCCAGGCCCACTTGCCAACTAGTGCCACCACTCATATCTGTTGTAACAGTAGTGTAAATTTAAAAAAAAAACTTTTTTGACTGTGAAACATCAGTCTGCTAGTGTAATCTAATTGCAGTTGCCTGCCTGCCAGCGTGTGTGCCAGGCCCACTTGCCAACTAGTGCCACCACTCATATCTGTTGTAACAGTAGTGTAAATTTTTAAAAAAAACTTTTTTGACTGTGAAACATCAGTCTGCTAGTGTAATCTAATTGCAGTTGCCTGCCTGCCAGCGTGTGTGCTAGGCCCACTTGCCAACTAGTGTCACCACTCATATCTGTTGTAACAGTAGTGTAAATATTTAAAAAAAAAACTTTTTTGACTGTGAAACATCAGTCTGCTAGAGTAATCTAATTGCAGTTGCCTGCCTTCCAGCGTGTGTGCCAGGCCCACTTGCCAACTAGTGCCACCACTCATATCTGTTGTAACAGTAGTGTAAATTTAAAAAAAAACTTTTTTGACTGTGAAACATCAGTCTGCTAGTGTAATCTAATTGCAGTTGCCTGCCTGCCAGCGTGTGTGCCAGGCCCACTTAACAACTAGTGCAACCACTAATATCTGTTGTAAGAGTAGTGTAAATTTTTTTAAAAAAACTTTTTTGACTGTGAAACATCAGTCTGCTAATGTAATCTAATTGCAGTTGCCTGCCTGCCAGCGTGTGTGCCAGGCCCACTTGCCAACTAGTGCCACCACTCATATCTGTTGTAACAGTAGTGTAAATTTAAAAAAAAACTTTTTTGACTGTGAAACATCAGTCTGCTAGTGTAGTCTAATTGCAGTTGCCTGCCTGCCAGCGTGTGTGCCAGGCCCACTTGCCAACTAGTGCCACCACTCATATCTGTTGTAACAGTAGTGTAAATTTAAAAAAAAACTTTTTTGACTGTGAAACATCAGTCTGCTAGTGTAATCTAATTGCAGTTGCCTGCCTGCCAGCGTGTGTGCCAGGCCCACTTGCCAACTAGTGCCACCACTCATATCTATTGTAACAGTAGTGTAAATTTAAAAAAAAACTTTTTTGACTGTGAAACATCAGTCTGCTAGTGTAATCTAATTGCAGTTGCCTGCCTGCCAGCGTGTGTGCCAGGCCCACTTGCCAACTAGTGCCACCACTCATATCTGTTGTAACAGTAGTGTAAATTTAAAAAAAAAACTTTTTTGACTGTGAAACATCAGTCTGCTAGTGTAATCTAATTGCAGTTGCCTGCCTGCCAGCGTGTGTGCCAGGCCCACTTGCCAACTAGTGCCACCACTCATATCTGTTGTAACAGTAGTGTAAATTTTAAAAAAAAACTTTTTTGACTGTGAAACATCAGTCTGCTAGTGTAATCTAATTGCAGTTGCCTGCCTGCCAGCGTGTGTGCTAGGCCCACTTGCCAACTAGTGTCACCACTCATATCTGTTGTAACAGTAGTGTAAATATTTAAAAAAAAAACTTTTTTGACTGTGAAACATCAGTCTGCTAGAGTAATCTAATTGCAGTTGCCTGCCTTCCAGCGTGTGTGCCAGGCCCACTTGCCAACTAGTGCCACCACTCATATCTGTTGTAACAGTAGTGTAAATTTAAAAAAAAACTTTTTTGACTGTGAAACATCAGTCTGCTAGTGTAGTCTAATTGCAGTTGCCTGCCTGCCAGCGTGTGTGCCAGGCCCACTTGCCAACTAGTGCCACCACTCATATCTGTTGTAACAGTAGTGTAAATTTAAAAAAAAACTTTTTTGACTGTGAAACATCAGTCTGCTAGTGTAATCTAATTGCAGTTGCCTGCCTGCCAGTGTGTGTGCCAGGCCCACTTGCCAACTAGTGCCACCACTCATATCTGTTGTAACAGTAGTGTAAATTTAAAAAAAAAACTTTTTTGACTGTGAAACATCAGTCTGCTAGTGTAATCTAATTGCAGTTGCCTGCCTGCCAGCGTGTGTGCCAGGCCCACTTGCCAACTAGTGCCACCACTCATATCTGTTGTAACAGTAGTGTAAATTTTTTTTAAAAAAAACTTTTTTGACTGTGAAACATCAGTCTGCTAGTGTAATCTAATTGTAGTTGCCTGCCTGCCAGCGTGTGTGCCAGGCCCACTTGCCAACTAGTGCCACCACTCATATCTGTTGTAACAGTAGTGTAAATTTAAAAAAAAACTTTTTTGACTGTGAAACATCAGTCTGCTAGTGTAATCTAATTGCAGTTGCCTGCCTGCCAGCGTGTGTGCCAGGCCCACTTGCCAACTAGTGCCACCACTCATATCTGTTGTAACAGTAGTGTAAATTTTAAAAAAAAACTTTTTTGACTGTGAAACATCAGTCTGCTAGTGTAATCTAATTGCAGTTGCCTGCCTGCCAGCGTGTGTGCCAGGCCCACTTGCCAACTAGTGTCACCACTCATATCTGTTGTAACAGTAGTGTAAATATTTTAAAAAAAACTTTTTTGACTGTGAAACATCAGTCTGCTAGAGTAATCTAATTGCAGTTGCCTGCCTTCCAGCGTGTGTGCCAGGCCCACTTGCCAACTAGTGCCACCACTCATATCTGTTGTAACAGTAGTGTAAATTTAAAAAAAAACTTTTTTGACTGTGAAACATCAGTCTGCTAGTGTAGTCTAATTGCAGTTGCCTGCCTGCCAGCGTGTGTGCCAGGCCCACTTGCCAACTAGTGCCACCACTCATATCTGTTGTAACAGTAGTGTAAATTTTTTAAAAAACTTTTTTGACTGTGAAACATCAGTCTGCTAGTGTAATCTAATTGCAGTTGCCTGCCTGCCAGTGTGTGTGCCAGGCCCACTTGCCAACTAATGCCACCACTCATATCTGTTGTAACAGTAGTGTAAATTTAAAAAAAAAAACTTTTTTGACTGTGAAACATCAGTCTGCTAATGTAATCTAATTGCAATTGCCTGCCTGCCAGCGTGTGTGCCAGGCCCACTTGCCAACTAGTGCCACCACTCATATCTGTTGTAACAGTAGTGTAAAAATTTTTTAAAAAAAACTTTTTTGACTGTGAAACATCAGTCTGCTAGTGTAATCTAATTGTAGTTGCCTGCCTGCCAGCGTGTGTGCCAGGCCCACTTGCCAACTAGTGCCACCACTCATATCTGTTGTAACAATAGTGTAAATTTTTAAAAAAAAACTTTTTTGACTGTGAAACATCAGTCTGCTAGTGTAATCTAATTGCAGTTGCCTGCCTGCCAGCGTGTGTGCCAGGCCCACTTGCCAACTAGTGCCACCACTCATATCTGTTGTAACAGTAGTGTAAATTTTTTAAAAAAACTTTTTTGACTGTGAAACATCAGTCTGCTAATGTAATCTAATTGCAGTTGCCTGCCTGCCAGCATGTGTGCCAGGCCCACTTGCCAACTAGTGCCACCACTCATATCTGTTGTAACAGTAGTGTAAATTTAAAAAAAAAAACTTTTTTGACTGTGAAACACCAGTCTGCTAGTGTAATCTAATTGCAGTTGCCTGCCTGCCAGCGTGTGTGCCAGGCCCACTTGCCAACTAGTGCCACCACTCATATCTGTTGTAACAGTAGTGTAAATTTAAAAAAAAAACTTTTTGACTGTGAAACATTAGTCTGCTAGTGTAATCTAATTGCAGTTGCCTGCCTGCCTGCCAGTGTGTGTGCCAGGCCCACTTGCCAACTAGTGCCACCACTTATATCTGTTGTAACAGTAGTGTAAAAATGTTAAAAAAAACTCTTTTGACTGTGAAACATCAGTCTTCTAGTGTAATCTAATTGCAGATGCCTGCCTGCCAGAGTGTGTGCCAGGCCCACTTGCCAACTAGTGTCACCACTCATATCTGTTGTAACAGTAGTGTAAATATTTAAAAAAAAAAACTTTTTTGACTGTGAAACATCAGTCTGCTAGAGAAATCTAATTGCAGTTGCCTGCCTTCCAGCGTGTGTGCCAGGCCCACTTGCCAACTAGTGCCACCACTCATATCTGTTGTAACAGTAGTGTAAATTAAAAAAAAAACTTTTTTGACTGTGAAACATCAGTCTGCTAGTGTAGTCTAATTGCAGTTGCCTGCCTGCCAGCGTGTGTGCCAGGCCCACTTGCCAACTAGTGCCACCACTCATATCTGTTGTAACAGTAGTGTAAATTTAAAAAAAAACTTTTTTGACTGTGAAACATCAGTCTGCTAGTGTAGTCTAATTGCAGTTGCCTGCCTGCCAGCGTGTGTGCCAGGCCCACTTGCCAACTAGTGCCACCACTCATATCTGTTGTAACAGTAGTGTAAATTTAAAAAAAAACTTTTTTGACTGTGAAACATCAGTCTGCTAGTGTAATCTAATTGCAGTTGTCTGCTTGCCAGCGTGTGTGCCAGGCCCACTTGCCAACTAGTGCCACCACTCATATCTGTTGTAACAGTAGTGTAAATTTAAAAAAAAACTTTTTTGACTGTGAAACATCAGTCTGCTAGTGTAATCTAATTGCAGTTGCCTGCCTGCCAGCGTGTGTGCCAGGCCCACTTGCCAACTAGTGCCACCACTCATATCTGTTGTAACAGTAGTGTAAATTTTAAAAAAAAACTTTTTTGACTGTGAAACATCAGTCTGCTAGTGTAATCTAATTGCAGTTGCCTGCCTGCCAGCGTGTGTGCTAGGCCCACTTGCCAACTAGTGTCACCACTCATATCTGTTGTAACAGTAGTGTAAATATTTTAAAAAAAAACTTTTTTGACTGTGAAACATCAGTCTGCTAGAGTAATCTAATTGCAGTTGCCTGCCTTCCAGCGTGTGTGCCAGGCCCACTTGCCAACTAGTGCCACCACTCATATCTGTTGTAACAGTAGTGTAAATTTAAAAAAAAACTTTTTTGACTGTGAAACATCAGTCTGCTAGTGTAGTCTAATTGCAGTTGCCTGCCTGCCAGCGTGTGTGCCAGGCCCACTTGCCAACTAGTGCCACCACTCATATCTGTTGTAACAGTAGTGTAAATTTTAAAAAAAACTTTTTTGACTTTGAAACATCAGTCTGCTAGTGTAATCTAATTGCAGTTGCCTGCCTGCCAGTGTGTGTGCCAGGCCCACTTGCCAACTAATGCCACCACTCATATCTGTTGTAACAGTAGTGTAAATTTAAAAAAAAAAACTTTTTTGACTGTGAAACATCAGTCTGCTAGTGTAATCTAATTGCAGTTGCCTGCCTGCCAGCGTGTGTGCCAGGCCCACTTGCCAACTAGTGCCACCACTCATATCTGTTGTAACAGTAGTGTAAATTTTTTAAAAAAAAACTTTTTTGACTGTGAAACATCAGTCTGCTAGTGTAATCTAATTGTAGTTGCCTGCCTGCCAGCGTGTGTGCCAGGCCCACTTGCCAACTAGTGCCACCACTCATATCTGTTGTAACAGAGTGTAAATTTTAAAAAAAAACTTTTTTGACTGTGAAACATCAGTCTGCTAGTGTAATCTAATTGCAGTTGCCTGCCTGCCAGCGTGTGTGCCAGGCCCACTTGCCAACTAGTGCCACCACTCATATCTGTTGTAACAGTAGTGTAAATTTAAAAAAAAACTTTTTTGACTGTGAAACATCAGTCTGCTAGTGTAATCTAATTGCAGTTGCCTGCCTGCCAGCGTGTGTGCCAGGCCCACTTGCCAACTAGTGCCACCACTCATATCTGTTGTAACAGTAGTGTAAATTTTTAAAAAAAACTTTTTTGACTGTGAAACATCAGTCTGCTAGTGTAATCTAATTGCAGTTGCCTGCCTGCCAGCGTGTGTGCCAGGCCCACTTGCCAACTAGTGCCACCACTCATATCTGTTGTAACAGTAGTGTAAATTTAAAAAAAAAAGTTTTTTGACTGTGAAACATCAGTCTGCTAGTGTAATCTAATTGCAGTTGCCTGCCTGCCAGCGTGTGTGCCAGGCCCACTTGCCAACTAGTGCCACCACTCATATCTGTTGTAACAGTAGTGTAAATTTAAAAAAAAACTTTTTTGACTGTGAAACATCAGTCTGCTAGTGTAATCTAATTGCAGTTGCCTGCCTGCCAGCGTGTGTGCCAGGCCCACTTGCCAACTAGTGCCACCACTCATATCTGTTGTAACAGTAGTGTAAATTTAAAAAAAAAACTTTTTTGACTGTGAAACATCAGTCTGCTAGTGTAATCTAATTGCAGTTGCCTGCCTGCCAGCGTGTGTGCCAGGCCCACTTGCCAACTAGTGCCACCACTCATATCTGTTGTAACAGTAGTGTAAATTTAAAAAAAAAACTTTTTTGACTGTGAAACATCAGTCTGCTAGTGTAATCTAATTGCAGTTGCCTGCCTGCCAGCGTGTGTGCCAGGCCCACTTGCCAACTAGTGCCACCACTCATATCTGTTGTAACAGTAGTGTAAATTTTAAAAAAAAACTTTTTTGACTGTGAAACATCAGTCTGCTAGTGTAATCTAATTGCAGTTGCCTGCCTGCCAGCGTGTGTGCCAGGCCCACTTGCCAACTAGTGCCACCACTCATATCTGTTGTAACAGTAGTGTAAATTTAAAAAAAAACTTTTTTGACTGTGAAACATCAGTCTGCTAGTGTAATCTAATTGCAGTTGCCTGCCTGCCAGCGTGTGTGCCAGGCCCACTTGCCAACTAGTGCCACCACTCATATCTGTTGTAACAGTAGTGTAAATTTTAAAAAAAAAACTTTTTTGACTGTGAAACATCAGTCTGCTAGTGTAATCTAATTGCAGTTGCCTGCCTGCCAGCGTGTGTGCCAGGCCCACTTGCCAACTAGTGCCACCACTCATATCTGTTGTAACAGTAGTGTAAATTTAAAAAAAAACTTTTTTGACTGTGAAACATCAGTCTGCTAGTGTAATCTAATTGCAGTTGCCTGCCTGCCAGCGTGTGTGCCAGGCCCACTTGCCAACTAGTGCCACCACTCATATCTGTTGTAACAGTAGTGTAAATTTAAAAAAAAACTTTTTTGACTGTGAAACATCAGTCTGCTAGTGTAATCTAATTGCAGTTGCCTGCCTGCCAGCGTGTGTGCCAGGCCCACTTGCCAACTAGTGCCACCACTCATATCTGTTGTAACAGTAGTGTAAATTTAAAAAAAAAACTTTTTTGACTGTGAAACATCAGTCTGCTAGTGTAATCTAATAGCAGTTGCCTGCCTGCCAGCGTGTGTGCCAGGCCCACTTGCCAACTAGTGCCACCACTCATATCTGTTGTAACAGTAGTGTAAATTTTAAAAAAAAACTTTTTTGACTGTGAAACATCAGTCTGCTAGTGTAATCTAATTGCAGTTGCCTGCCTGCCAGCGTGTGTGCCAGGCCCACTTGCCAACTAGTGCCACCACTCATATCTGTTGTAACAGTAGTGTAAATTTAAAAAAAAAACTTTTTTGACTGTGAAACATCAGTCTGCTAGTGTAATCTAATTGCAGTTGCCTGCCTGCCAGCGTGTGTGCCAGGCCCACTTGCCAACTAGTGCCACCACTCATATCTGTTGTAACAGTAGTGTAAATTTTAAAAAAAAACTTTTTTGACTGTGAAACATCAGTCTGCTAGTGTAATCTAATTGCAGTTGCCTGCCTGCCAGCGTGTGTGCCAGGCCCACTTGCCAACTAGTGCCACCACTCATATCTGTTGTAACAGTAGTGTAAATTTAAAAAAAAAACTTTTTTGACTGTGAAACATCAGTCTGCGAGTGTAATCTAATTGCAGTTGCCTGCCTGCCAGCGTGTGTGCCAGGCCCACTTGCCAACTAGTGCCACCACTCATATCTGTTGTAACAGTAGTGTAAATTTAAAAAAAAAACTTTTTTGACTGTGAAACATCAGTCTGCTAGTGTAATCTAATTGCAGTTGCCTGCCTGCCAGCGTGTGTGCCAGGCCCACTTGCCAACTAGTGCCACCACTCATATCTGTTGTAACAGTAGTGTAAATTTTAAAAAAAAAACTTTTTTGACTGTGAAACATCAGTCTGCTAGTGTAATCTAATTGCAGTTGCCTGCCTGCCAGCGTGTGTGCCAGGCCCACTTGCCAACTAGTGCCACCACTCATATCTGTTGTAACAGTAGTGTAAATTTAAAAAAAAACTTTTTTGACTGTGAAACATCAGTCTGCTAGTGTAGTCTAATTGCAGTTGCCTGCCTGCCAGCGTGTGTGCCAGGCCCACTTGCCAACTAGTGCCACCACTCATATCTGTTGTAACAGTAGTGTAAATTTTAAAAAAAACTTTTTTGACTGTGAAACATCAGTCTGCTAGTGTAATCTAATTGCAGTTGCCTGCCTGCCAGCGTGTGTGCCAGGCCCACTTGCCAACTAGTGCCACCACTCATATCTGTTGTAACAGTAGTGTAAATTTAAAAAAAAAACTTTTTTGACTGTGAAACATCAGTCTGCTAGTGTAATCTAATTGCAGTTGCCTGCCTGCCAGCGTGTGTGCCAGGCCCACTTGCCAACTAGTGTCACCACTCATATCTGTTGTAACAGTAGTGTAAATATTTTAAAAAAAACTTTTTTGACTGTGAAACATCAGTCTGCTAGAGTAATCTAATTGCAGTTGCCTGCCTTCCAGCGTGTGTGCCAGGCCCACTTGCCAACTAGTGCCACCACTCATATCTGTTGTAACAGTAGTGTAAATTTTAAAAAAAAACTTTTTTGACTGTGAAACATCAGTCTGCTAGTGTAGTCTAATTGCAGTTGCCTGCCTGCCAGCGTGTGTGCCAGGCCCACTTGCCAACTAGTGCCACCACTCATATCTGTTGTAACAGTAGGGTAAATTTTAAAAAAAACTTTTTTGACTGTGAAACATCAGTCTGCTAGTGTAGTCTAATTGCAGTTGCCTGCCTGCCAGCGTGTGTGCCAGGCCCACTTGCCAACTAGTGCCACCACTCATATCTGTTGTAACAGTAGTGTAAATTTAAAAAAAAACTTTTTTGACTGTGAAACATCAGTCTGCTAGTGTAATCTAATTGCAGTTGCCTGCCTGCCAGCGTGTGTGCCAGGCCCACTTGCCAACTAGTGCCACCACTCATATCTGTTGTAACAGTAGTGTAAATTTTAAAAAAAAACTTTTTTGACTGTGAAACATCAGTCTGCTAGTGTAATCTAATTGCAGTTGCCTGCCTGCCAGCGTGTGTGCCAGGCCCACTTGCCAACTAGTGCCACCACTCATATCTGTTGTAACAGTAGTGTAAATTTTTAAAAAAAACTTTTTTGACTGTGAAACATCAGTCTGCTAGAGTAATCTAATTGCAGTTGCCTGCCTTCCAGCGTGTGTGCCAGGCCCACTTGCCAACTAGTGCCACCACTCATATCTGTTGTAACAGTAGTGTAAATTTAAAAAAAAACTTTTTTGACTGTGAAACATCAGTCTACTAGTGTAGTCTAATTGCAGTTGCCTGCCTGCCAGCGTGTGTGCCAGGCCCACTTGCCAACTAGTGCCACCACTCATATCTGTTGTAACAGTAGTGTAAATTTTTTAAAAAACTTTTTTGACTGTGAAACATCAGTCTGCTAGTGTAATCTAATTGCAGTTGCCTGCCTGCCAGTGTGTGTGCCAGGCCCACTTGCCAACTAATGCCACCACTCATATCTGTTGTAACAGTAGTGTAAATTTAAAAAAAAAAACTTTTTTGACTGTGAAACATCAGTCTGCTAATGTAATCTAATTGCAATTGCCTGCCTGCCAGCGTGTGTGCCAGGCCCACTTGCCAACTAGTGCCACCACTCATATCTGTTGTAACAGTAGTGTAATTTTTTTAAAAAAAAAACTTTTTTGACTGTGAAACATCAGTCTGCTAGTGTAATCTAATTGTAGTTGCCTGCCTGCCAGCGTGTGTGCCAGGCCCACTTGCCAACTAGTGCCACCACTCATATCTGTTGTAACAGTAGTGTAAATTTTTTAAAAAAAAACTTTTTTGACTGTGAAACATCAGTCTGCTAGTGTAATCTAATTGCAGTTGCCTGCCTGCCAGCGTGTGTGCCAGGCCCACTTGCCAACTAATGCCACCACTCATATCTGTTGTAACAGTAGGGTAAATTTAAAAAAAAACTTTTTTGACTGTGAAACATCAGTCTGCTAGTGTAATCTAATTGCAGTTGCCTGCCTGCCAGCGTGTGTGCCAGGCCCACTTGCCAACTAGTGCCACCACTCATATCTGTTGTAACAGTAGTGTAAATTTTTTAAAAAAACTTTTTTGACTGTGAAACATCAGTCTGCTAGTGTAATCTAATTGCAGTTGCCTGCCTGCCAGCATGTGTGCCAGGCCCACTTGCCAACTAGTGCCACCACTCATATCTGTTGTAACAGTAGTGTAAATTTAAAAAAAACAACTTTTTTGGCTGTGAAACATCAGTCTGCTAGTGTAATCTAATTGCAGTTGCCTGCCTGCCAGCGTGTGTGCCAGGCCCACTTGCCAACTAGTGCCACCACTCATATCTGTTGTAACAGTAGTGTAAATTTAAAAAAAAAACTTTTTGACTGTGAAACATTAGTCTGCTAGTGTAATCTAATTGCAGTTGCCTGCCTGCCTGCCAGTGTGTGTGCCAGGCCCACTTGCCAACTAGTGCCACCACTTATATCTGTTGTAACAGTAGTGTAAAAATGTTAAAAAAAACTCTTTTGACTGTGAAACATCAGTCTTCTAGTGTAATCTAATTGCAGATGCCTGCCTGCCAGCGTGTGTGCCAGGCCCACTTGCCAACTAGTGTCACCACTCATATCTGTTGTAACAGTAGTGTAAATATTTAAAAAAAAAACTTTTTTGACTGTGAAACATCAGTCTGCTAGAGAAATCTAATTGCAGTTGCCTGCCTTCCAGCGTGTGTGCCAGGCCCACTTGCCAACTAGTGCCACCACTCATATCTGTTGTAACAGTAGTGTAAATTAAAAAAAAAACTTTTTTGACTGTGAAACATCAGTCTGCTAGTGTAGTCTAATTGCAGTTGCCTGCCTGCCAGCGTGTGTGCCAGGCCCACTTGCCAACTAGTGCCACCACTCATATCTGTTGTAACAGTAGTGTAAATTTAAAAAAAAACTTTTTTGACTGTGAAACATCAGTCTGCTAGTGTAGTCTAATTGCAGTTGCCTGCCTGCCAGCGTGTGTGCCAGGCCCACTTGCCAACTAGTGCCACCACTCATATCTGTTGTAACAGTAGTGTAAATTTAAAAAAAAACTTTTTTGACTGTGAAACATCAGTCTGCTAGTGTAATCTAATTGCAGTTGTCTGCCTGCCAGCGTGTGTGCCAGGCCCACTTGCCAACTAGTGCCACCACTCATATCTGTTGTAACAGTAGTGTAAATTTAAAAAAAAACTTTTTTGACTGTGAAACATCAGTCTGCTAGTGTAATCTAATTGCAGTTGCCTGCCTGCCAGCGTGTGTGCCAGGCCCACTTGCCAACTAGTGCCACCACTCATATCTGTTGTAACAGTAGTGTAAATTTTAAAAAAAAACTTTTTTGACTGTGAAACATCAGTCTGCTAGTGTAATCTAATTGCAGTTGCCTGCCTGCCAGCGTGTGTGCTAGGCCCACTTGCCAACTAGTGTCACCACTCATATCTGTTGTAACAGTAGTGTAAATATTTAAAAAAAAAACTTTTTTGACTGTGAAACATCAGTCTGCTAGAGTAATCTAATTGCAGTTGCCTGCCTTCCAGCGTGTGTGCCAGGCCCACTTGCCAACTAGTGCCACCACTCATATCTGTTGTAACAGTAGTGTAAATTTAAAAAAAAACTTTTTTGACTTTGAAACATCAGTCTGCTAGTGTAATCTAATTGCAGTTGCCTGCCTGCCAGTGTGTGTGCCAGGCCCACTTGCCAACTAATGCCACCACTCATATCTGTTGTAACAGTAGTGTAAATTTAAAAAAAAAACTTTTTTGACTGTGAAACATCAGTCTGCTAATGTAATCTAATTGCAGTTGCCTGCCTGCCTGCCTGCCAGCGTGTGTGCCAGGCCCACTTGCCATCTAGTGCCACCACTCATATCTGTTGTAACAGTAGTGTAAATTTTTAAAAAAAAAAACTTTTTTGACTGTGAAACATCAGTCTGCTAGTGTAATCTAATTGCAGTTGCCTGCCTGCCAGCGTGTGTGCCAGGCCCACTTGCCAACTAGTGCCACCACTCATATCTGTTGTAACAG